>NC_034412.1:82657964-82957964 GCF_002078875.1 Numida meleagris | reverse complement strand
TGATGTAAGGGATGTAACTCTTTTATTTCAGAAATGACTCATAGGGTCAGGGAAGAAATGCTCCTGCAGTTAGATTGCTCTATCTCTGTTCCCAATAAAGCCTCTCTCTTTGAAAGCACTGGTACTATTTGCTGTCAAAACAACATAGTAAATTAGAACAGATTTTAATACTGTGAATATTCAGTGGTAATTAATATCTTCTTATGAAACATAGCAGCGTGGACCATAAATTTGGAGACTCCCAAAAGTGACTCTTAAGCTAAAGTTACCATCTGGCAATCTCCAATGCTGGGGTACCACCAGACTTCGAACAGAAACATGATGATGTGCTGGAGTAATATCAGATCTTCTGGATGTTAAATATTCAGTAGCTCCTCTTATGTAGGAGAAGATTCAGGCCTTAGCCTTATAGAAAAATATGCTGTCAAAAAGCTAGAAAAAACACACATCATCTGGCCCTGCACAGTAAAACCAGCTACTGGGGTTACAGGTGCCCCAGGGCAGCTTTAATTTGGACGTGCAATATATCACCATAGGACTACTCGATCAGAGTTGCAGTCTCAGGAAATATTTTCAGAACTATTCAATTTCCATTTGCAGTTTCTCCAGGATATATTAGGCACAAACTGGGTTTCCTTGAATATCAGTCATTCATGTTTTCTCTTTCATCCTGTCTTTGCTAAAATGGGATTTTCATGGAGGCCATGAAATTGCAAAATTTAGTCTGTTCTTACAGCTGGTTCCACCATTTAGACTCCTTTAATGGTGTTTTGCAGCAAAGGGTAAGGAACCTCTGTCTACCCTAGTATGAGAGAACACTCTGCATTGCCCCATATTTTGCTTTTTCATTCAGTAGTTTCCTTCCCCCTTCCTTTTCAAGACTATTATATCTTTCAAGGCCCCTTCCAAGCTGAATTACCCTATGAAGTTATTACATTCACACATACCAATGCAAAGATGGTAGACACCTTCCTGAAACATACCACAGAGCTGCAAATACTGCTTCTTTTTGCTCATTGCAGAAAGAGAGAAAGAAGTCTTAAGAACTTAAACGTCTTGACAAGGCCAGCTGGTGAGACTGGTTGGTGACCTGTGGCTGGGGAGCTCCCTGAGAAGCTGGCTTTGCTGACCCGAGTTAAAAAACACCCCAAACTAAGCAATTCAAGGAACAACCAGGAAGTGCCAGTGCTTTTGATTCTAATACAGTCCAAGTCTTTTGTAACAGCAACCAGCTCAGTTATCAGTTCTCACTCGCTCACTGTACTAATTATAAGATCCTGCTTTTCTAAGTAAACTTGCAGAATTTCCTCCCTGTGATTTGAGAGGGCACTTCTCAGAGCCGGCATTTCCCTCCATTTAGCTAAAGCAAACAAGAGCTTTCTCTTTGAAAGTATTTCAGCATCACAAGATAAGTTTCCTTCCTCCTTTCAATAACTGCAAGGTTCCCCAGAGGAAAGTGCCAACAACATTATTTCCTTCCAAATTCTGGAAGAGATACAATGTTCTTGGTGGTGAGATTAGATTATAGCACAATTAATTCAAGATTTCAGTTTTGAGCTCAGCCTCAGCTCTCATAGATGTAGTACTTCAGCTCACTGTGATCTTTACTCACCTTCCCCACTTCTCTGCATGAGATAGTAAAGGAACGCACAACGGCCACAACAATCACATCACTGAAAAAAAAAACAACGAAAAGGCATAAAGTCCAGTACTTAATGGAAATGCTATAGTTTAGCCCTCTGCCCACGGGGAATGTTCCCCAGAAGAGAGTGCAAGCAGATGGGAAGACACAGGACCAGAGGGTCTGTCTTGAAGAGTTTATCACTGGAACATGGTAAGAAAAGCCCACGCAGCGTCCAACACAAGGGGATGGAGGAAGCACAAATGAAGAGACTGTGCGGTCATCTGCTGTGCATATCCAGGCACTTCATTAAGCCAGTTTTATGAATAAGTGAATAAATAAAATCAGCTAGCTCCATCTGTTATTCACCCTAACCACAATAGGGTGGATTGATAGCTTATAGAGTGGGTTTTTGAGGAGATATGGAAAAAGTGCCCTTCCAGATTAATTCAAGGACAGCACTCTAAGGAGTCTGTTATCCATTTTTCAAACGTTCTTATGTTTATTTACTGAAACAACAGGAGTAATATGACATCATAAATCTTTTAAAAATTGAAATGGTAGTGCCAGCCTTGAAAGATTAATAATAAGGAACGCCTTTTAGAGTGTGCTCATGGAAATGTAATATGAATGATTAGTGTTTTTGAACATTAGAATTACAGTGTATAATTGTAATGTTATAGCAGCTATATAGGAGCCAGTGATCCCTTAATGGAATACAGTGTGACTTTAATTATTTACATGGAAAAATCACTGCTGATACAGTCCCTGAATGATAGACCTGCAGTTTCCTACACCCTTCAAGTGTTGTGTGGGAACAACATTGCTATCTGTGCTGATATACTCAGCCCGTGTTTATTATTTATTCAGTTATAAATTCTGCCCTAAAGGTGATACGCTATGTGCTGAGGGTTTAGATCTTAGAGAAACCGGGAGCGTCTTTTAGGCTGGTGATGCAGTGGCACAGGCTGCCCCGAGAGGTGGTGGAGTCATTGCCCCTGGAGGTGTTCAAGAAAAGGGGAGGTGTGGCACTGAGGGACATGGTTTAGTGGTATGGTGGTAAGGCGTGGATGGCTGCACTAGACCTAGTGGCCTTTTCAACCTTAATGATTTTATGATTCTATGAGTCGCATCCTCAAAAGCATGCTTAAAAAACATATCTATATACATCTGGGAGACACATTTCTGTAGAATGTATGTAAAGTCAGAAAAACAAAACAATCACAAAAAAGACCAGGAGTTCTTCAGGTGCTTTTGTAATGCCTGTAACACCAAAAGTATAATAAAATTAAAAGCAAAATATTACTATCCTGCACAAAAGGCAGGACCGCGTATATTCAGTGGCGCGTGCCAGGCATTCCTCTCCCTGTGAGTATTGCCACCTGCAGCGAGCAGCTCGCAGGTCACAGCTGCCTGGGGATGGAGGCGTGTGCCCCCTCTGCTCCCAGCCCCAGCCGAGGGGCTTGTGCACGCCAGGCTACGCTCAGAGCAGGCTGCCCCTGCCTGGAGATCTCGCTGTAGAGCCTTGCTCCCACAAACAATTGATTTGACAGCAAAGGAAAGAAAGAAGCAGAATTTTTAAAATCCTCCCAACCCCAGTCGAGGGACTCATCGTAAAACCATCCGACAGAATTCAGCAGAGCGGAAATCCCTGCTCCGATAAGCCCCAGCCGTGGAAGGCGAGGGAGGCCAAGTTCAGGGTGGAGGTGCTCCTGCTGGATGCCCCGCACTCCCTCGCGCCTGGCTCTCGCTGCTGTTACTGACTGACCTGCGGTGTTACACATCATTAATGTTAAAAAAAGAGCAGCTAACGAAATGGAGCTGCAAGCGGCTCGCACCTGAACTACAGCCTGTCCTTTTCACTGGAAAAAAATTGTAATCTGGTGAAACACTAATTCCAAAAATTCCTGGTGCATGATCACGCACATGGGCGTATGACTTTGGCACGCAAGGAACTGTAAATGCAGTATAGAAGAGCACATTTGTTAACACAGTTTATTGGCACACTTATTGGCAAAGCATACATAAAATACAGTTGTATTATATAACACACTGACTCACTGTGTCTTTACATGATGAGTTGAACATATTAATATGTAAATGAAAAAATTAGTTTCTTTTATAAAGTTTCACATAAATACACTGGAATCCAAAAAAAGTAAAACAAAAAAGAATGGTTTGAGGGCTTTACAAAAATATTATACAAGAAATATACTATGAAAAGAAATAACAACAAAGCCAACTCAGATACAATAATAAAAACACAAAAGTTTTAGATTTATTAAGCTGCCCACAAAGTTAATGGATTACATGGCTTTAAAATATCTGGATCAACAGCAATTTTACAAAGCATAAACTCTCATAGGACTGGGTGTCTTTTTCCACATAAAAATATTTCTCATGTCTTCGATGAAAAAAAGACATTTCTTGTTTCAGTATTTTTATTAAATGATGGAAGGAGTATCTACTGGCATCAGCTAAATGTAAATTAAAAATGCTGGATCCTTTAAATGATTAACCAACGAAAGAAAAGTCAAAGAAAGAACAAAAGTTGCTTTAAATTACTTTTCCTTAAAAGCTGATTTTTTTTTCTGAAACAAGAAATTTCAGGTGCAAGTTGAAAAGCAGAAAATATATTACAATTGTAAAAAGTTTTACATAGTTACGTTAATGAGATCCTGAGCACTGATGACTTGGTAAAATATGGCCATTGTTTGATGAGGAAAAAAACAACCCCTCCAATAGAACGCATTGTCAGAAATTTGCCATGAGACGCTATTTATTTTTCAATTATTTTAATTGAGGTCAGTGCCAGTATCATGTTGTATGTGAAAGCTTCCAAGAAATGTATACGGAAGCTTATACAAGATTTTTCTCTAATTAAAAAAAAATCAGACAGATTTAGTTTAGAAATAGATAGTGTATCCGCTGAAAGGTTTTTTTAAATAGTTTTGAAGGATGCTGTGAAACGGTAATTAATAGCCCACTGACATACGTGGCAGTGGGTACAGCTGCAGAATAGCCTATTGGGAAGCTTGTGGTGTGGGGTTTTCAGATTTAGTCTCCTGGTTAGCAGGAGGTTTGCTGTTCCACGGGCTGTTATTTCC
This sequence comes from Numida meleagris, assembly GCF_002078875.1. NCBI lineage: Eukaryota > Metazoa > Chordata > Aves > Galliformes > Numididae > Numida > Numida meleagris. The sequence continues at coordinate 82,953,236 of NC_034412.1, read as the reverse complement.
CAGTGCAGGTGAATTGTTGAAATCTTCTTCATCATCCATGCCGTTTGCTGCATCGTACTGTGTATTCTCTAATCTAGTGATAAGCCTTTCATCTTCGTCTCCAAATTCGCCTCCCATCAGAGTTGGTTCTCCTACCACCATCACATCCTGTGAACAGCACCCAATATTTGTTATATGGAAACCTTGAGAGAGAAAAAATCAACTTAAAAAAATTATGTTAGAGAATTATCATCTCTTAATTTTGTGATATTTGAACAACAGAGTTAGAAGTGCCTGCATAGCAGGAACCAGGAGACAGGCTTACGCTTTGTTTCTAGTTTAAGTGAAATACCATTAACACAACATCTCTCTCTATCCACACGCTCATGGCTCTGGATCTCAGGAGCCCCAGAACATAAGAGCAGGTAGACTGATTTTTTTTTAGGAAAACAAGCAGGCTATGAAATGGCCTTAAAGTCCTGCTTGAGGTGTTTAGGCTTTATCCAGTCTTTCTTTCCTGAGCCATTTCACATGCAAAGGCACCAGGGTGCTTCTCAGTTGCAGCTCTGTGCTAGGCATATTTTAAAACTGGTTTTAAAGAAACCGCATTTCTTATCCTTCGACTTTTTGAATGTGGAGCACTCTAATAAGGATGGTAACTTCTTATCCTTAGCCAGCCAAGCCCTTTTACGCATCCAATATACTTGACATTCTGCTACTTAATTATGGTAATTAATTTAGGTAAAGTTTTCGATAAAAACAATGTTCACACTGATTTGACAATTTGCATAGCTAATTAAGTCATTAGCAAAAACCTGCTGATTGCCAACAAGCCCTGAATTTACCATCTGTTATTTCATGGTGCCTGTCACCTAACTCCATGTAGGCAACCCTGCTGCCAATCTGTGCAGTAAGAGGACCAATCTGTCCAGCTGGTACCGTAAAAGGAAGATGAAGAGGGCTAATTATAATTACACTGATGAAGCTAGTAGTCATCAAAAACTGAAGCATGCAAGAAAGAAAGGATTCATCTAATCACTGCTTTAGGTACAAATTGTCCTTCCATGAAAACAAGTAAACCGCCTACTGTACTCCAGTGCATCGCAGATCTGCTGCAGTAAACCTGACCAGCATGGGATAGAAAGGTGCAAACTTGAGATTGGAAAGCAAAGGTGCAAAGCCAGAGAGCTCTCTTGTTCTCTCTGTTCAATAGAAAATTAGGCTGCTGTGCTAGCCACTACAAGAAGTATGCAGGACGCATATTTTCATGCAGCTCAGGTGGCAGGGCATCAGGTAGCATTTGGCTAAAGTGCAGTTATTCCAGATGTCTAGCTTTGTACCTGCTGACTTAACAAGCCCTTCACAGAATCCTAGAGAACAACAGATTCATATTTTAAAGGATCTGTTCCTCCTTATGAATGTAAAAGCATTTCTAAAAAGCAAACAGAAGACAAATGTTTGCATATAATGCTTTTTGTTAAAATCTGCTATGTTCTTAATTCCCCACAAAACAATGCAAATTACTGCCTCTGTGCTGTTTCCTGATATCCCTTAGCAAAGGCTGACATGCTAGAGAAGAATGTTTATATCACATCTTCAGCCTGTGCTATGTGACAGATTTGTGAGTAGATGGACACTGCTGCACAATATCTTTTGACATCCTCTACATTTTGTTACTCCACCTATCCATAAAATCCTTTGTTAAATCAAACACATATAGCTTTGCAACCTAGAAGTTTATAAGACAAAGGTGTTTATAACCAAAAGTCTCTTCTAATTGATTTCATCCCCCTGAACAACAGAAAATGTATAGTGTGCACTGCTGAAGCAGACCTGACCTCAATGCATTGCGAGAGCATTAACGACAAGAGACCTGGCAGAGAGCAAATTGGATCGGAGCGTGCAGTGATACATCAGGCAAAAAGGACCGCAGTGACTGAGATATAGAATCACAGACAAAGGTGGCAACATCTCCTTTTACTTCAGTGCTCGTGAGCGTGGACCCTGATGCTGCCTCAAGTTCTGCGCGTTGCCATACTCAGAAAAGGTCAGCAACTTGGATGAGACTTAGAGAAGTGCATCAAAAACAACTGCGGGGCTAGAACAGCTGGCTGGGGAGGCCATGGAAAAGAATTAAATGTGTACTGCATCATCCAAATGATTGGGAGGGGTAAATATCCTTAATAGCTGCTAGTGCTGAAAGGAAGAGTATCATCAGTTTAGGCCAATCTGAAGTACTAGGGCACTAAGATGACATTAAGTAAATGAAAATGTAACCCCCACTGATAAGACAATATTCCTGTTGCTGAGAACTGCAGACTGAGGATTAATGACCCCAGTAGAATAGCGCTGGCTTCGCTGCTCGGGTCTCCTAACAGTGGACTGGGAAAAACCTCAATCTGCGGTAGGGAACGTTTGTGCATCAGTGGGGAGATACTCAATGACCTTGTAAGTATTTCCACCTCTAATTTCTCAGGCTCTTTGCAAACATTATTCCTTAATTTAACGACACCCACTGAGAGGACAGTTTGCACTTATATTTTTCTCCATGCCACTGAGCCTTTCTCTCTCTCTCTGGGAATTAAACTACAATTATATTGAGGTTAGCGGAGTTTTCCCTCATTCTATTTAAGAAATAGATATCACAGCATTAGTTACAGGACATTAGAAGTATATATATATATATCTATATATGTATATTCTTGACAATCCTGCTGCTTATACTATGCCAGGCAAAAATACTTTCTCAGGAAGCGCACATGCTGGTTCCTCCCCAGAGAGGACTCTGCTCCTCAGACTGAAAAGCTGAAGACCCCACCGAGTGTACCCCATTGAACCTCCACTCACTAATTCCCGTGCAATGACCACCAACCTCTGAGGAGGACTGGAAGTGACTCCTTTTAGAGCCCCTCAATGCTTCTCCTTAAATTGGCCAGTGGGGGTCACTGCTGTTGAATGACACAAGGCTCCATCCCTCCCAGGGTTGAGGCTGCAGCTCTGGAGTGCTCCTAGCTCCTGCTCATGGAGTGAGAAGCAGAATCCAAGAATTAAACCCTAGTCTCTTGCATGGCAGCATACACTGCTATGGCCTAGTTATGGTAGCACATATTTGACTAGATTAGTTTAAAAAAGATTTAGACTGTAGTCACTCAATCTTGTTAGTTTACTCTGTGATTAGAAACAACATTTTTGGTCAAGGAATGTCTCATGATAGTAAAATATGATTTCAGTGAAGCACTGTAAATAACACAGTGGATGTTTTACATTATCCAATAGAAAAGTATTATTTTATATTATAACCACAAAGCAGCTTTTATTTATATCATGCCTTTCATCCTGCAATGTCCCTAATTGCTATCCAAACTTAAATTGATGCATATAAACTACACACAGAGATCACTTCAGACACAACTCAAATGCAAGCACTTCTATTTAATAGACCCATTGTTTCTCAGGCTTCAACTTTTTTATACCTAGCCTCAATGTTTAGCTCCGCGATACCCAGTTACATAATTAGACTTTTTAACTTGGGATTCTAAAGATCATCCTATGTCTAATCAGTGTCTTACTGATATATGGAGGAAAAAAAAAATATGGTGAGCCATGTAAAATTTTCCATGTCAGTGCCTGCTATCTTTGCTCTGTTATTGTATTTTGCTTTGCTGTTAATTTGCTTCATTAATATGTAACCCAGCTCAGGTGTCACAGTTCTCAGAAGTACACAAACAGTGCTTCACAAGCCTGAGATAACTAAAAACACTGAAACTATCAAGTACAAGTTTTAAACAAGCCTCACACTCCAAGGACTGAAAGTTGCACAAGTTTTAGGAGCCAGCACACCTGAAAGTGCTAAGTCAAAAGAAGAAAGGTATCTCCTCCTTACTTTTTTAGTGTTACTGGTGATTATTTTAATAATTGACTTTGTAACTCCTCGCCACAAAAAATATTAATTACTTAGAGCCCCACTGTTGCCCTTTGCAGTAATGGTCACTACCTCCAAGATAAAAGCATCAGACTGGCATTTGTGTTGAAATGATCTGTAGAAACAGAACTGACATTTTAATTAGGTTTCAGAGTAAACACTTTCTAGAGGAAAATGGTTATCTTTCACATCTCATCATAGTCCTCTCTGTTAGCTTGACATTCTGGTCTTGTTTGGTACATTTTTCTTAAAGCGCAACAACTGGAAACCAATTTGCTCACTCTCATCTCCTTAAGGATAAATCTTAGATTCTGAATTGCACTGTTCTGAAACATAGTATAATTTCTGACACTAATCTTCTAGGCCTGGAACTGCAGCTCCTGTAGAAAAACATCCATTACAAAACACCTAAACCTGCCCCCTTTTTCTGAAACACGTACGAGATTGTATTGCTCTCTTTCATATTAGCAGGTTTATTTTTAAGGATTTGGCCTTCTGAGGAGCTTACAAAGAACTACAAAGAGAAATAGAGATTATAGAGGTATGTAACTCATTTAAAGAGTGCAAGGAGGCCCTAATTAAGGCTCTGGATGTAACAAAGAACATTTGATTTACTTAGTGGCATGTAGTGATGCTTTATTCTTTCCAACACAAATGATATTTCATTGGGTTCTTGGTTACAGTATTGCACACAACAGGATCTTCATTAGTAAATGAAAGCAAAATCCACCTATTAGTTCTATAGCATCCTAGAGCAATGGTTCCTAGAATTTGCAAGAGTTGTGGACTGCTGTCATATTTCCAAATTCAAATAGATTAAAATGGATCAATGTGAACTGTTTTTATGAAACTTAGCTGAAAGTGATTTTTAAGCTATATGGCTGTATGGACCACTTCTGATCATCTTATACCTGTAATCCACGGATCACAGTGTAGAGGGCACTGGTCTGCATACAAGGGCCTGCTCTTATAAGACAGTTTTATTTGAAACAGAAGAATACAAAAAAAAAAAAAAAAAAAGAAGAAATCAGATCTCAGCCTGTGAAGAGGCAAGAAACTGGCGCAAAGACATGGAGGAACACTGCAGTTAGCTTCAAATATTAGAGGAAATCAGTACTGTGTAAATGATAAATAACGACTCACCCAAATTAGATAACTAGCTCTCTTTGAAATTATAGGAAAGATAACATTAGAAAGACAAGCTTTGTATGACCCTTGCAGGAGGAGTCTTGCTTATCTTTGCTCTCTGTTTGAAGGAAAGAGGAAATTGGTAATCCCAGTTACAATGAGTTAACATTTTCCCAAAGATCAGATATGATCAAGACCAGGAACAAATCTGAGAACAGTTCTAATGAATGGAATCTACTGAGACTAAGACATATGAGTGGACAGTTTCTGGGCCCCTGTTTTGTCAGCTTTCTTGGCACCCTAAACAAAAGGCTGTGCATTTGTGGAAACACTGGAAGTACTCAGCCCACACCAACGGGAGCCTGAGAGAAGCAAACTCTTGGTGAAAGAAATATCTCAGTATTTATGCTATTGGATGGACTTCAGTGGCATTTTGTTCTGCTTCCAACACACTGCAGCATATTGACTCAGCATCTATGGATTCAAGTCAAAAAGAATCATGGATTCTAGTCAAAAGAATCACCAAACAATTGAAAGGCCAACCTATACATGAGTTCTGCAGTGCAATCGCGTAGCACACTGGCTAACTACATTTGTCTGAATTAAGCTCCCAGTATGTAGGAAAAATGTTAAACAAGGGACTTGGGGAGGAATAGTCCTATTGACAAGAGGAGATGCTGAAGGTCTGCAACCGGTAGCATGGGAACTAATAAAATCATAGAAGACATACTATAAGGAAAACTAAGTACAACAGAGTGCAAGTGACTGTCAGAAGGGCAAAACATTGTATTTTATTTAGCAGACCTGAGGAAGTATAAAAAACAGCTAGAGATTTGAGGACAGCATGAGAGTGACCCTGCTGAAATTACTGATGAGAGGGAAGTTGCATATCTACCCACTGTCAGAGACCCTTAAGATAATTTTGAAGACTGTGTCATTAAAGACGTATCAGAACACATCAGCACAGTCAAAGTGCTAATAAATTTAAGGCAACAAAAAGGCACAAATGATACTGATTGATTAGGTTTCAGCAGATGAACTTCAAGGTGCAATGCTAAACTGACCGAGACATGGAAATACAATGCAATGATTTCACTTTCTGGGCTTGGACTTGTATTGTCAGTGCTGTCACTGCCTGAAGAACAGATCAGAAAATACACAGGTAGAGGGAATGGCACAACCTTTCGTTAATGAAGAAGTGGCTATATAAGACAAATACTGCTACATATCAAACTTTGCTTAGCACCATGTATTTATCTGAAAATCTGCAAGGTGCTATGGAGAAAATGAGAAATGTCTGAAGTTTCAAACTTCATCACAGCCAACAGTACTTTAGTTGCTTTCAAGTCACTGTCCTGAAAATTTACAGTGTGCCTTTCCAGACATGAAGACCTCATTACAGAAACAGAAGCTAATGGTGTGAGTGAGAAAACTGGATGAGGGATATGGTATGTTCAAATATTTCATAGAGTGTGCACAGCATTACTGTAGGAGCAAAACTGAATAATTACTAATGATCTAAATCAAGAAACATTACATAGAGTAGAGGTCAAGGAAACATTCTCTAACCAGGATTAATTTACTATCAAAGAGAAAACAACATAGAAGCATAAAACGGACAGGAAATTAGATTCCACTATGGTGGAAAGGCTATCTTTGCTAGCTGGAAAGAAACCACTGGAGAAAAAGAGAAATCTTACATCTGGACTACATGATCTTATATTAATGCAGATTTGGTATGAATATGAGCCCATTCCTAGGGTTCTTCAGAAAGGATGATGGGAAAAATGGAACTGGAACTAGCTAGGTTCATGTGAGCCGTGTGGACAGAAGCAGCAATGATTTTATTCCTTTTCTCTAATAATAACACTTTTAATGTGGAAAATGAATGATTTCAGAATTTGAAAACTTTCTCATGTTTCAGGATAACTTATCTTCAATTGTATATAAGGAAAATCAAACACTACTAATTGATTCACTGAGCTAAAGTTAAGAGAAAGAAACAGAGTATCTCTCTTATGAAGATAGGTTGAGGGACATATGATGCTGATTGGGCAAGGGGAAAACTAAAAGGGAGGGGATTTAGGTTAGATGTTAGGAAGAATTCCTTACTCAGAGGGTGGTGAGGCACGAGAGCAGGCTGCCCAGAGAAGCTGAGGGTGCCCCATCTCTGGAGGAGTTCGAGGCCAGGCTGTGGATGGGGCCCTGGGCAGTCTGATCTGGTGGGTAGCAACTCTGCCCATGGTAAGGGGTTGGAATTAGATGATTTTTAAGGTTTCTTCCAACAGAAGCCATTCTGTGATTCTGTGAAATAGAAAGCAAGTTACTGCAGTCTGCTGCTAACTTCAGAAAGCAGTAGCATGTCTGCTAGAAGAAGGCCCACTTCAAAGAATGCATAATTTAAGAAACACAGTAACATCTCCCTATCTAACTGAAAAGTGTTGAATAGTTTTACACCAAAATATCTTACCAATAAAATTATTTTGAGTTCTGTCTATCCTACAAAGTTGCCCAAAAATCATTTCCATCTGGTTTCCTATCTTTGCCTTGGGGAAGATGGGAAGAACTGTTGGTATGTCAAATCAAACAGCTAAGTATTTTCCACTGTGCTGAGCAGCAGAGTCCTAAAAACAGAACCTGATCCTACATAAAAGAAGAGTTTGGACGACCTTGCTATTCTGGTACAGGAAGCAAACAGTATTGAAAAAAAATATCTACTCATCTTCCTAAAAGTCAGTGAAGACTGAAAATCCATCACTCATACCAAGATAAACTTCACCATGATGCCTCAGATGCTCAATTAGCATCCCCATCAGGAAGAGTAGCCTTGACTACTACACCTGTCAGGAGTAGCCTCTGAATACCTGAATCAGCTTGAGTGGGAGTGACAGCTATCAGAGGGCCCAATTACACTCAAATGTATGAGTACACATGGCTGCCACTGAGGCCAACAAAAGTCAACATCTCTCCTGAGAGAGCGGGCCTCAGAGAAGCAGGGGGTCAGACTCTGCTCGTGCTGAACAGAGCTCAGGGCAGAGAGTAGCTAAGACAAAGTGACCTTCCTGACTTTCAAACTTGGAGACAGCAGGGAACCAGCAGGTTGCTCAGTTTTACACCTAATTGCTGTTTTTTTGTAAATTTAGTTGATCATTAATCCAAGGGGATTTCTGGCAGGCACAATCAGTGAGGCAGAGTGATCTGTGCCACGAGGGGATCAGGTAGCTGGCATTCTGACTGCTTTGTGATGCCAGAAATGCCCAGAGTTGCCTATATGAGGGAAAAGATCTGACTCTAGGCATAGCAGCCACATGAAAATTTTAATACAACAAGGAAAAATATGAGCTTAATGTACTGAAGCTCAAAGCTGTTGAAAGCTAGTGGATTGCTGAATTGGTTGCTAAAGAAAAATCTTCATTTCATTTCACTAGTGTTAGTCTACTCCTCTTTTTCATCTGGGTATTCAAGTTTTCTAGGAAGTGCCTGCTTCATGCTGACAAAAGGCCTGTATTCTTTGTCAAGCTTCAGAAGAGACCTAGCTCTTTCCTATCTGGTGATCACAGATCCAATAAAAATCACTGCATGTTGTCCCCAAGATACCACTTTATAGTTTCTATACTACCAAATTAATCTCCCTAGCTTTAAAATGCATGAGCTATCTCCTTATTGATTAAGGCACATTTTGTCACAATTCAGGGTCAGATTACCCCTATATCGTGACTAAGGCAATAAATGTGACATTGTTAAAATGACAAGAAATTACTTGGTGTTTCCCTACATAATTAGGTTGCCAACAGTTACAGCTAGCAGGGTGAATAAACTGAGACCCACATTTGAAGGGATCTACCTTCTGCAAACGGAGTGGTTTGATATACGTCTGCAGGCAAATTTACTCATAACTTGTTCTACTTAAGCAACTGAACCCAGCACCAATTAGAGATGAGGTACTAATGTAGAGAGATGAGCAATCTGCTCAGATATGGTAACCCTGCTGCACAGGGGCTCGTGCTCACTTAGCAGCGAGTGCGTGGGCATCTGCAAGATTCTCTCAGTGCTCACACTACAACTGAAAACACAAGGCCCAGTTGAGTCCCACCACCACTGGAAAAACTCCTACTGATGAGTTGGCCCCAGCCCTGAAAACTCATATCTGCTCCTCAGGATAGCCATGTGTGAGGGCCGGTCATTAAAGCTGCATTGCAGAATGGCTTCTTCACACCTCCCCACTAATTCTCCAGCTTCCATGGCATACTATGCAAGGTTGCTTTTTGCCTGTTACAGTTTTGCTCAAGAATGCACCTTCTTTACAAGGAAAGAATTAAAGCACTGTAAGCGATTCAGGCCTAAAAGGAAAGTGAGACTTACAGGTACCTGACTTGATAGACTCAGGTTTGCAGCAGCTGACTTTTTCTTGCTGTTGGTACTATTTGCATTGTTCCCAGCACTGCTGTTTGAAGTGCTGCTGGTAGAGTTTTTCCTTTTTCTCCGTTTGGTTGTCGGTTGTCTTGTGGGTTCTGCTGCAATAGAAGGGTAAGAAGCAAAGCCAATGGTAGATACTGTAAAGCATTTCAGAAGCACTGAAATATTTTTTTTATCTTGTTTTAAATTCACAGTTTTACTACTAGTAGTAATAGTAGTAGTAGTAATAACTAGATTTAAATATGAACCTTAGAATAATACTTGAACCAAAGCCAGTGGTTTCTGCTTTCAATTTTTTGTAATAGACAAAGTTTATTTTTCCAGGTTAACTATAAAGACATTTGAAAGTGTTTAACAAGTGGAAGTATCATGGTAACAATCAGGAAATTCAAAGGGCCTGTGTAGCTTGCAAAGAGTTTCGTTAACCAAAAATCCAGGTCTTATTCTGATGTAGGTCACAGTCTCAGCTGCCCCAGACAGAGGCAAAGGGACAAGGCAGCTTTCTGCCCTACTGGCGGCTATCGATACAGTACATGAGCAAGTAGCATGTAATTCCCTTCTACTTCTGATATGGGCTTAATCTTTAAAACTGACGCTCGCAAGCCACACGTTAAAGAGTGCTGAATGCCGTTTCTTTGTGAACCTTCCAAACTTAGACCAAACCAGGACAATTATATAACTTCTCCTAAATTGGAGTAGAACAAAGGTGGCAGTTGTACTTTTCAAAATTTGGCTTTGGCATCCATGCACAGAGCTTTAATAATCTGAGAAAAGGGAGAACTATTTTTTTGAGGCATAAGAGAACGGAGACTAGGTCCAGGCCTGTAAATAACACATTATATTAGTCTCAAAGACAATTAATTATGAATTGTTGCTATACTTTCAGACTCACAGCAGGAAGCTGAATTACACAAACTATGAATTCTAATGGAGTCAGTAGGCATTTTGCATTCTATCCACATGTTTTTTTGTACTAAATTTTATCCTATGCATTTGAATGTGCACGTCCATAAAACTTGCCTTACATTATGTCGCATCAAACTGAAATCATGGAAAATCAGAATCATTTTCAAGACTACTACTGGAGCAGTGCTAATTGTTATTACTTTCCATTGCAAGTAGATTTGCAGCAAAATTCCCCAGTGTTTTTATATTCTCTTAATTATGAAAGAAATAAAATACTGGAAATCAAACATACCTGGTGGGGCCACCATTCTCTGCCACTTTTGAAACAAGCACGTCTTCAAGCAGTCTCGAGGACTTAGATTGTAAGTTTTATGTCTTGACATCAGTTCCTGCATTGGCTCCAGTATTACACACAACTGGAAGAAAAAAAATGAAAATCAAATGATTCCATCTGACAAGAAATTCAGTTGATCAGTATTTACATAGCTGGAAGGTACATCCTTGGCTTTTTTGTTTGTTTGTTTTGCCCTTTGTAACACAGTATGCCTCATATGGCTCAGTTCAGTCTGCGCTGCAACTGCAGGATCAAAACTCTGGACTGAGAAAACTTTTGCTCACTATTTGACGTCTTAAGTACTAAAACCAAACAAAAACAGATAAACTTCAACTCTGGTCTTCCAGACTACACAGATTTTCATGCTTGATTGGCAAAGCTGCAAAGATGAATTAATAAATCATAAAATGCCCATAGCAGGTTATCATTCCAGTACAGCAAATGTACACATAGCGATCTTCTGACCTCTTGCACCCCACAATAAGGCTTTCTCAGGAATGAGGGCTGTAAAGACAATCTTTCATCTTGCTGCTCCATGCAAAATAATTCAATAATTTTGCTCCCTTCTTGCTATGAGGACCGTACATTCTCTTCCCATCACATTAATGACATATCCAAGAAAATAGCATTTTATTTTCCTTGTCAGCTTGATTGCTCTATTACGTTGAAGCTGTAAACTTCCTGAAGCAAACCCTCTCTTCAAAAACAGTTGCTTCTTATACATTTTCTATCTGCTCACTTAATAATTAAAATAACTGTTCACTGCTTTTTGCTCCTGTTAGCACAGCAGATCTAGCATAAAGAACAATGAGCTGGTTTCTATTCCCTCCTGTTTATCACCACAGAATCATTTCCAGTCAGTTAAACCTTATGCAAAGCCACAGAAGACAACAGAACTGCACATATGTAACTGAGGGCTTACTCGTATTTGCAAAATCCTTCGTTTTTGGTCATCCTACATGTGAAAAAAAATCTGGGTTGGCCCCTAGCTTCCACTATTTGCAAGGCTGACACATGGGAGGAAAAGGTTCCTTCCCTGTTAACTGAGCACATTTGATAAGGAAATAGCTGACAAAGAATAAACATGGGCCCCACATGTCATTTTCAGAGGCATTTTCAAAGCAAAACTGCATTTAAGAGCAGGGGAAGGTTTGGCTTTTTACCAATAGGAGTAGGGCAACAAGTTGCTCAAATTAGCAGGGGTTAGAACGGCCACTGCAAAAAGGCATAATACAATTTGACTCTTGTTTTGTGCAACAGTCCCTTATTGAATTTTAGTAGGTTTTCAGCTGGCGAGGTTTTCTTCTGTGCTTTTACAAACATGGAAGACATGAAGCAAACTTCTTTCTCTGGGATGCACAGCTGATCAAAGTTTGTCCCACTCTCCCATGCACATTCACTCTCATTCAGATCAATGGAGATTCCAAGCATGCAGGAAAAATAGCTGAAAGGGAGTTGCCACGAGGACTAAGGGACGAATTCAGCATTTAAATATTATTATGTATTGGCGCTATCATCTGATGAGCCTTTCATTAACAGCAGTTAAAACAGAGATAACATAAAGCAGCAGGGAGAATGAAGAGCTCCAAAATGAGGAATTACTTTTTTTCCAACTGCAGAAATTGAATCTGCAATTGCTTCATTGACTTTTTTTCTTACATGGGCTTTTTACATATATTTTTGTACACAAGCATCTGCAAGGCAATAGACAGAGAGCTACTATCAGATTGTGCACACTGGGCTCAGACTTTCCTCTGGTACAACAGTCTACCAAAAATTAAGAGCATCATGTTCTAAAATGTGTACAGGATCCAGTTTATGCTGTGAAAGTAGTGCTATATTCTGAGCTCTTATTCAATTTATTCTGTGACCTGCAGGCACTACCTCAAGTTTTGGGTGTGTGAGAGGGTGATTTGTGATCATAATTGATACCATTGCTTTGGTTTTCAAAAATCTGGGTTTCTGGCAGGGTAGTCTAAATTGTCTCATTATGCTCAGATACTAACTAGCAAGAAAAGACAGCTGTGATAATTCTTAACAAACTAGTTAGCCTGGGCAGAGCACTCACTCACACAGCTCTACTGCTGCTAGGACTAAACGTAAAGTCACATGTAGGGTCTTCCAAGATTTCCTTAGGGACACTTTATTCATGACACATTTACTTCTCTGCATACATTTATTGTTGGCAACAAAGAGAACGTTTCTTCTCTATCATCTGGCAATGATGTTTCCTATTGTGTACAAACTAAGGTGCAGTGAGAAGCGCTTCGCAGTCACTGCTGTGCGTAGATCTCTTGGCTAAGGTAGCAGGCTGAGCCTCCCTATAATCACTTCCATTTCACACACAGGATTAAAATTGGATATGAGCCCCAAATGTAGCAAGACCTGACTGACGTCACACACATGGATTCAAAATGATGAGCACTGGGGGTCCTGCACTGGGACACAGGACACTCTATCAGCTTCTGGGTATTCAGGAGCTGCACAGGCTCATATGAATTCCTCTTCTGGCTCCGGGGCTGGAGAATTCTCAACCAGTTTCTCCCTCTGAAGTCTACAAATTCTAAGGTTAGCTTTGGATGCCCAAGTAATAAAAGGGTATTGCTCTCTATAGTGGCAAGTCCATTTTAAATGCATCTAGCTCATGTGAATTGGACACAAATGTAAAGCAAACTGGATTAATGGTGATTGATATTAAATCTCACAGTCTTCTTCTGTGCCCTTTGAGACCTACTCAAAATCTAATGTGACTCAAAACTAAATCCCTGAAAGAGGAAAAGATCGCTGTCCGATTATCTTAAGCCTGAGGTACCTGCCAATGACAATCTGTATCTTGCTTTTGCAAAGATATAGACAAAAAATGCAGGAAGGAGATGCACTTAATATATGGGTTGTCCAAAACCACAGAATCATTGGATAGCTAAGATTGGAAGGGACCTTGAGAGGTCACTGGACCCAACCCCTGCTCCAGCAGGGACACTTGCCCAGGACAATGTCCTGAGCTCTACTGCCTGCCACGTCCAGCTGCTGGTGAGCAGGGAAGCTGGCAGACTGGTCTGACTGTATCGTTTTACATAGTGACTTCTTAAAACAAAGCTAACAAAATGTTTTACATACTCCTACATTCATTTGCATACAGAAGAAGCCTGAGGCTTTGACTGCCTATTCCCCACATATCGCCCCATCTCACTGTGAGACTCCTTTTCAAAATATCTATTTTAACATTTTTCAAGGACTGGATAATATTAAAATGTACAATCCTTTACTCTAGCACTATAATAATAATATTTTGAACATCAACAAAACCAATCTCTTCTGCAAGCATTTTCTGCACAGCTCAGAACCAGTCACCCAGGAAAATACCCTACAGACTTAAAGACTTCAGTGCAGTGACAATGTATGATCACAGGAATAATTTCTACATTTCCAGGGACCCAGAACCTTTAATAGCAATGCTTGACAAGACACAGTTAGACATTTCCATGCTCCACACCTAGAAAATACAAAAGGTGGGGCTCATTTGCCTGCACACAGGGTCTAGTGCCAGCTGAAATGCCATAGGTGATGCTGGATCTGATTCAGCTGATCTCTCCTGCTGTCCAAGAAAGACACAAGGCTCTGTGTGGATGTTTCAGGCTCTAGATGCTGTCTTTAGTGCCTGGGCAATGGAAGTAAGTCTAAGGTTAAAAGAAAAGATATCCTCCTTAATAGCTTTTGAAATACATTTGTAAGAACAAAGATCATAGTAGAGAATACACTTTCCCTCTGCAGTGCTAGAAGACACTGAAATAACTCAACATGACTCCTAATAACCCCAAATGATTAGAGTTAGTTTCCAGTCACACTTTGTTATTTGAACTCATCACTGTGATATCTGACCATTGCTGAAGAGCCATGGCAGTTTCATTGTGAATAGTTGTGGGCAGGATTCGCTCCTACAGAGGACCACAGCACTTTAAAGTGAGAGAAGTCACTGGCATGGAAAGTTTATGCTCTTGGGTGCCCGGCATACACTGGGACACATATGCACACATTTTGGTGTTGTATGGAGTGTCAGTGACTTTGGTAGAGTTCCATATGGATCCTACGGACAATTCATCAATTACAGGGCTCGGATCCAGCTTGAGAAAATGGTAATGTTATACCCTTGGGGCTCAGGGAAGTGAAAGTAGGGAACATAATAAAGCACATGGCTTTTTGCATTAGTAAAGCACACATCTGGAAGGATTTGATTTATTTTATTTTTGTAATGACTTTTTTTTTTTTTTTTAGAGGAGAAGACTAGAATTTATAGGTTTCAGAAAGCAGTGCATTTTAGGAAGGGAGTTATATGAGGAGATACCAGAGGCACTGCAGACAGGAGTCAGAGGGTTCTGAGAATATGGATCCACACGTAATTTCCTGTAGTGCTTCAGTTATCAGCAGAGCCAAAATCTGCCTGTGTACGTAAGGGGCCAGATTCAGCTCTGAGATCACTCCAGCCACACCGAGAGTGTATTTGGCTTTAGGAATTTTGTTCTGATGTTGTCTTTCTATTCTATTCTGAGAAGTGATGTCTGTCCAGATAGCAGTGAGGATTAGCAGAAAGACCCGCATGGAAGCTCTCTTTCACCTTACTTCAGTGTGGCATACATAAGCTTACGTATCCTATCACTACTTTAATTTCTGTATACCCTCCCAGGGAAACCTCTCGTCTCCACCAGAATTTTTCTAATTGTTACAGTGAAGGTCTGACACACTTCTGGTGAAGATGCTGTGGTTCTGCCAGCTCTGAGCTGCAGGTGGCAGAGCTGACCCAGCTAACAAGCTCTCCCCCTCCACACAAGCTACGGAGCACAAAAGAACTGCATCGTTTCAGTCGTTCAATGCCTTTTGCATTTTAAAGAGAATTCAGACTTGAGTCTTGCAATATTTGCGTGGTGAGACTGACATAATCACCACGCCAGTTTCTTCAAAGAAGTAAACACATTTGGTGCTGGACACCCAGTGAGCCCGAAGTCTACCAAAAGCAGCAATTTTTGAGAACGGTATCTTCCCATCGTTAGCAGTTTTGCCCATATAAAGCAAAAGTTTCACTAGCCACAAGTAAAGAAATAGAATTATCTAAAATTTCGTGTTGATGACATTCAAAAACGTTAATGAATGATAAATTAATCTGAGCATTCTTGAGTCGAACCACTGAGGAACCTCACAGCAACGAAAGCTTTCGCTGAAGTTTTAATGAAATTTAGTTTTAACTCTTTGATGCTTGAAACTTCTCCTGGTTTAATGCCTGTATTAATCACTCAAAAACTATGGAAACTGTTGAATAGCCAAAGCTCACAGAGATTTACAACCCGTCATAAAAGTGACAAAATAAATTTCAATGGGAGTATTAGTCACTGTCTAACGTTCAGGTAGGATGTTGACAGGGAAAGTACACCTGGAACAGATGCTGCAGCCTTGAAGGGGTTAAGTGCTTTCTTTCAGAGCTCATTTTTTTCTCCTCCATGAGATATGGAGTTCTTAACTAACAATGCTGAGCACAGTGGTATCTTCTTTCTATGCTGAGATGCAATCTTTCCTCTGCATACCCTATACATGTTCTAAAGAGAACAGCTCCAGTTAACGCTGCCAATGACATTCTGGCCCCAGTGTATTTCCGTGGGAAAGGTCCCACTGACTTCACTGGGACAGAACTTCTGAAAAGAACTGAAATATCTTTGCATGCTGTTTTATGGATTACCACACACACAGATTTTCGGAGGTCCATGACAAGTTACTGATACAGCTGCAGTGAGGAAGGGACACACAATGGGTGTTTTTTCAGCCGCTGTGGAAGAGCTGTACCTGAAGGTCTGACTTCCAGGAGCGATGCCAAGGCACTGTACTCTGCACTCCCAGCAGTATGGCACTGAAACAATAATGCTTTGCTGCAGTCCTGAATATGGTTCATTCTTCAGAGTTAGAAATAGGGAAAGCTTATAGCTGAGTTTAAATTTCTCTGCTCATGCTTACTTTTCAAAGTATATGGAAGCATCATTCCCCTGCAGAACAGAAGGAGGAATGAAAATTTCCTAGGAACATATTGCTGCTTCTTTCACTGGCCGGCTTACAATGCACTGCCAAAAATAGCTTGTGTTTTTTAAGAATCACATGTGAATACAGAACATTTTCATCTTAAAAACTATTTCCATTAAAAACGTGGAGATGTAAAAAAGAAATGCTTGGATTTTTTTTTTTAAATGAACCAAAAGAGTTTTTCTGTTTTTTTTTTTTTTTTTTAACATACTTGTTTTTCTGGAGGGGATTGCTTTTGCTTTGTTCTAAGCTCCTGCCCAGAATGTCAAGACAAATTTAAGTCTCTTCCATCAGTGCATTTCAGTGGATCAACTACACGCGTGCTCCTTCCCTACATGATACATCTTAAGCCAAAATAAGTGTTTCTGAGATTCCCATCACTCTTGCTACCTGCTTTCACTTTTTGAAGAGGGCAGATACACTCCTGCTGAGACGTGCAACCTAATAAGAAATTTTCATTCTGTGATTACTGTGTAGTACATTTCAAGCTTTGCTAAATAAATTGCCAACTCTTAGATTTTGCAGAACTTAACGTGGCAAGAAGCAAATTCAGTAGCCACTTTGATCTAACTTATAAAAGTAGTTCATTGAACCTGGCTATTTAAAATCCAGTCAAAATCCATTTATTTTAGCGATGATACCTCCTTGGGCCAGAATGAAGAGGCAGCTCTCAACTCCAACAGCTTAAACAGTCCCATACTGTAGGCTGTTCCCTGACTTGTTTATTGTGACTACTGTTCTCTCAATTTTTCCAAATCCTTCAGTTCCAAAGATTCTTAAATTGGCAGTGTATAAGCAGATGAAAGTCCTTGGTTCTGCTACATAGGTAAGGAACAATACGAATTTTTTATATTCATGTGGCAAAAAAATGCTTGTAAATACGGTATAGGAACATATACTGTATTTACTCCTAAATTAAATACACTTACTTTAAACAGATAGCAATGTATTGGTTTGTCTCTGAAATTTCTTTAGGCTTTGACTTAAAAACTCATAGTCATGAACGTGATTGAACCTCTCAAAGAAATTGTTTTATACTAGTTCGGAGCTCTGCAAGACAGAACTGCATCAGCTTGAACTTGGCTAACATTTTAAGTATGTCTCCAAAACCATATGGAGTGGATATTTTGTGTTAGTTTTAAAAAATGTGGGACGAGTTTCTGCAGCACAGTTCTGTAGAAGGAGCAGATTCTGGGACAAGTTCCATAGCCTGAGATTTACTGGGTCTGGGATATACTTAATAGCCATCACTCCACACAGGGTAAGGTTCCATATTTTGTGACTGCTCACCATGCTGAGTCAAGAAATATTTATACTTGCAATTACCTAAGAAACTAGGAGTTAGAATTTCCAGCTTAACGCTTGCAATATTAATGATCATTAGCATCTAGGGCTTATTATTTATTATTTATAAAAAGCCAGAGATATACAGGACTATCTTACAAACTACTGAGGCTCTCATTCTAAAGAGATTCCTATCTCAAGTAGATAAGAAGGAAAATACCAAGCCAGGAGTAATTTGGCAACAGTAAGGTATGCACATGAAAATAACAGTTTCATGTAGTGATCTACAAGTCCCTTGAGGACTACTGATATATCTGATATATATTTAAATGGTTCTCATGTGTTGTCACTTGAAAATATGGCTGTTTTGCTATGCAGATTGCCTGGTGCACGTTAAGCAAAATGTCATTCATTTCATTGATAATTTAGTTATTTAGAAAACAATATAAGATCAATTCTGCCACAGAGCTTCTGGAATTTGTGATTTCTCTGTGTCCTGCTAACTCTGCAAGATGCAGTGGGATGACATGCAACTCCAGAAGCTCCATACTGCATTTCGCTAGTAAATACTCAGCATCAGTAATGTTTATTCATCCTACGCTCTGCCCTGAATGCCAGTCTAGGACTCTCCAGTTTCTCACTAACACCCAGAGGTAGCGAATGATTTCTCAATAATGCAGTGTTCAGCTGCTCAATTGCTCCCAAGCTACATAGCTCATCATGTTTTTACACTGCTCTTTATCTGCAGCCATTTCAATTCCCAGCAACAGTGAGAATGGAAAGAAGCAGCATTCATTTCAGGTAAGGCTAAGCTTAACAAAAAAGTATTTCTCCAGACAAATACTACGTGCAAGTAGCACACAGCAACAGTGCACAGCTACGCCCAGCGCTGCAGCTAATTCTCATCAGTGTGCTGGAGCCCAATTTCATTTCTCTCTCTCTCCTTTCCTCTCTTTTCTAACATATCCATCAGCTAGCAGCTTCCATCACGGCCTTCTCCTCCGAGCACCCCACAGCAGTGCAGGTGACTATGGTAACTGCCAGCCCTCCTGGCCATTAATTCTGTCCTTCTGTGTGGCAGTAGCTAGAGCTGCATTTGTGGAGACGAGCTTGACATCTGCCTTATTTAGTTACCTCCTTGGCAGCATGATCACCTTATCAGTATGTGCTGGAATGAAGTCTGTTTTGCAGTACTCCTAAGCACTAAAATAACTGTTTAAGGCCTACCAGTCATTGCTATTTCCCCTCAAACTTCTGGTAAATGAGG
Organism: Numida meleagris; assembly: GCF_002078875.1. Lineage (NCBI taxonomy): Eukaryota > Metazoa > Chordata > Aves > Galliformes > Numididae > Numida > Numida meleagris. The sequence continues at coordinate 82,933,940 of NC_034412.1, read as the reverse complement.
CTCTTATTACTTTCTCTGATATTTTGCTTAAGTTTTCCATTTTGATTAATAGCTTATGGATCGGTAGTTTATGGGTTTAGTGAGGGGCTTTGTTGTTCATATTTATGCTACTTTCTTTTAATACTGATTTCAATAAATTTGTATTTTTTGGATATTTTGCAACCGACTTTTGCAAATTTTATTCCCCCTTTCTCTCATTACACAGCCATTAAAACGATGTCCTTTCAGTAAATGTCTTTTTTTTCTGTTCACCCTCTAAACAATGGGGAGATGTTCTCAAAAACCTTTCCTTCAATGGCAGCATACTAGTTCCGTGAAATTTTAATATTGTTTGTGCCAGATGAAGTCACGTCTCTTTCTACTTCACTGTTCAGAAGGTTATCAGGTTTGTTTTCTCCTTGCTGGCAAATCAGGCTGAGTAAGGGCAGCTGGTTTCCATACCATGAGTGTGTATTACCAGAATCCCAATGGCAGAGGCAAACTGCATCCAGCTGCTGTAGTCCAGCTAATGAAAACAAAAGAACCTGCAGCAGAAGTCTCATCTTCCACTTGACAGGCTTAGTCTGAAGGCTGTGAAAACTCAGAATTTGAATAATTAATTACCTCTTTGCTATGGACCCCCTGGTGGAATCTGGCCTCACCCAAATTATATAAATTGGCTGGTGTTTTCCACAGTGAGGTCAACCTGCCCGAGCCTTCTCCTTGAGCAGACATCCCAACTGCAGGAAGGGATCAATACATCACATCACAAGCCTGTATCATAACAAAAAGTCTTGTACAGATTATCATATTGTGTGAATCTTCTCTCCCAACAATTTGTATATTAAATGATCGATAGGCAGGATTTGTATCTTCCACATCTCCAATTAGAACTGAGTTCTGAAATGTTTTAAGAGTCCACAAAATTTATCTTTGTAATTTAATTTAACATTAGTGTTAAATTGTATCACAAAAGCACATCAAGCTGACTGCATTATAGGATCCTTTATATTGCACTTGGTATAGTAGTGAGTATCAATCTCAGAGAGCTTGTCAGGACAAAAATAAACTTTATTGTAAATAGGAATGATTCATTGATTTCAGCCTATGTTGTATTCAGATGGTGTTGCACCATTACATGAGGGATAACTTGGTCTATGGTAACGAAGGGGTTGAGCTGAGTACTTTGGACCAAACTCTTTTTACCTGAGCCTTGTTCTGTGAACTAATCTCTTTTTTTTCTACATCCAATTGTAGGTTATGAATTGACACAGCTACCCAGTAGTTGTTGCTCCGCCTCACTGATTCAGTGGCCTGGTGCAAAGCATGTGACACTTGAAAGCTTTCTTAATTTCATTTTCTCTAGATAGTTCAAAAATGATACAGCTTACAATTTATTCTCATTTCGTTATTATTGCCTCTTCTCCTAACACAATCACCAGTTTTATTTCTTACACAGTACTGAGTTAAGGACAAAACAAGAGTGAATTCTGAGACTGTTGTACTCTTGAAGAGATGTTCCTCTCATGCTTTGCCAAGTGCAGATATTTAATAATCTGAATTCCTTAATAATCCACCATCACAGTCAGCCCAAACAGTATCTTTAGGAAACAGCATAGGAAAAGTCTATTTCCCCATTTGCCATCTCCCATCACTATCATGTGTGATGTTGCTGCATGACATTTCCTTCCTCTCTATTTCTCCAAAGGCAAACAAGCTAGTATTCAGCAGTTCTGAGTCAAATCCTAACACCTGATATTTCTGATATGCAAACTGTTAGCTTTTTCTATTTGTGCAACAATGAGACCTTATCAGTTTTGCTGCTTTTCATTTTGACTATGAAATGCATCCACTATCACTCGTCACCTATGTCCCTGTCAGCTCCCTTAGGTTCAGAAGGAAACCGGTACGCTGTTTGTCTTGTTCAAACTGCTGCTGATCCAAAACAAATCATAGCATTATAAAAAAGATCAAGAGCATGGGGACTGCATTTGAATGCCGGCAGTTTTTAGTAAGCAGCTATATTACAACTTGGAAATAAGTTTAGAAATGGTTTTGTGGTGAAATGGTCTGCAGACGGCAAATGCTGCCTTCAAGATAATGACAGCAGAACAATAGGAGAGGTTATGCCTGGCCAAAATGCAGTTCCAAAAACGTAGGGGTGCAGCTTAAGTTTTAGTTTAGTGTGTAATTGTTTGAGGATACTTCAAAACATGTGTCACACATGAAGACACTCTTTATACTGCAAAACAAAACATCACTATATGCCTTTCATGTTACAAATTTGTTTTTTTACGTTGCACTACTTTCAGGTTTCCTTGTATAAGAAATCAGCTTTCCTTCATAGAACTGATACACACGAAGATTCATACGTACTGAGGCAATATCACAAATATGATTCATCCTTCTGACTAACGTGTACACAGCAACTCTAATCTTATTTACAACCATGCAAAAATGAAGCTTTTTCCAGAGTATAAGCAGCTAGCTCTTCTGTGTCATGAATCTGTTCCCCGTCCACATAAAATCCTCTTGTTTCTATTCTGCAGCTCAAGCACAAATGCAGTGTTTTTCACATAACCAGTTCTATTTTTAGCCTGAATTGTAGGAAGTCTGCAGCATTAATAAATGGAAGAGAAGTACAGAACTGCACCGCATGGTAATGTGCCAGCGCAAAAGCTAGCTTGGCCATTAGCCAATGAACTGTGGTTAGATGTTAGAGCAACGAAAGTAAAAACACCGCTTATAATGGAATGATTAATAAGCTGACAAACTTACATGTATTTATTTCGTTCTTTCTGAATGCCAGCCTTATTAATACCAACATATTTTCTATTTTGTTAGCAGTATCTCTCAGCCTGAAACATACATATATGCATACATGTATATGTACTTTTTACATGCAATTGAGGTTTCCTTTATTTTGCATTCAGATAGAAAGGAACAATATAAGAAGCAGATTTTGCAGTGTAAATCTTGACATAGGAAAAAAGGACCAAGGAAGGAGCTTTTCTTTATAAACTAATAAAGCAACTCTGCTAGATGCTAAATCCATTGTTTCATGATATTCTCTCCTATTGACTCCGCAGTTGCCTTGTTTGGTACCAAAATTATGAAAGCAAAATTCCTGCAGAGCCTTCACACAGAGGACAAAAGTTCACAGTTCTTACAGGGACACAGTCATCCGTAATCTCTCCACTTCTCACCAAATCTACAAAACTTGCCCCAGCACAGCTACACGGTGGACAGATGGATGTTTATATAAAAGACCTTGTGCCTCAATGAAATTCCATTTCAGGGTTATATAAACACAGCAATTACTGGAAAATTGAACTTTTTAATTAAACATATTCAAAGAAAGTAGGGATTAATGATTTTAAAGTAGAGAGCATTTAATGCTTACAGTCATAGATCATCCACTATAGCGAAGCTGTACTACCACTATCAGCCACTGATGCTTTTAAGTATTGATACTGTGTGTGTTAACGATGCTTTAAAAACTGTCTTTGTAAGAACATAATTAGTAACACAACTAGCATATATTATACCTTTGCATTCAAAATCATATTTTAGTAAACTTCACCCACAGCAACATCCTCAGAAAAATCAAGATACACTTCAGATAAGACTAGCTGTCCCTTGGCCCAGTGAATTGCATATCAGGTACACTCTGGATGTTTTTAGTAATGCTGAAAGAGGAGGGTATGGTTCCTGATAACCACCCCAGAAAAATGCAGAAAAACTGCCCATCTGATTCTCCAATTGGCAGGAAGGAAGGAGAGTGTTAATTTGCACCTCATTTAAATACATGTGCAAAATTATTTAGTGACAATGAAATTATGTCTGCACTGATCGGAGCCCGGGTCGTGTTCAACTTAAAAATCAAGCTCTACCTCTGTACTTCCCATGGATCAAATCCTATGCAGTAAGTACAGAAGCCCACACGCAAAAGTCAAAGGGGGAAAAAAAAATCAACACTACGTTTCTTTTCCTGTTAAGAATTCCATTCAGGCACAGCAAAATCAATACTGTTTCTCTGTCTGTACACACCATACTGGAGCTGTTCTGTCAGGATCTGTACAAAACAGGGATGAGGTTTAAGGTGGGTGGATGTGACAGGGAGGCGTAAGCTGGCACATGCTGCCCTGTGTCCCAGAGTGTCTGCATCTCATCAGCCCACGGGGCCACCACACGTGGTGCTGGCACTGCCCAGCAGCCCTGCTGACCCCTGGGCAGGGAGGGGGAGGTAGGCCTAGGGAGAGGCACCCGGTGCCTGTGTGGGAGGGGTGTCGGCCTGCAGCACTGGTGTCCGCAGCCAGATGGGGACAAACAGGCCTCTTGCCAGCCCCTGCTGAGATGGAAAGGTGGTGAAGCACGGAACTGACAGCCACTACATGCTTAGAAAAATCAGATGTCCCAGTCTGCCTGGTAACTTAATAATTAGATACTGGGTTGTTCAATGGCCTTAGATCATGTGGTGTTGTACGTCCACATAGCCTCTCCTACATTAATTTTCTGTGATGTTCAATGACAAAGATCCATACTGTCTCTTTCCAACACGTATGTAAAGAAGTGAGCTGCAAAGTAAATGGGAAAAAACACAATCTTGTTAACCCTCTCCCTGTTTCTGTTTTCCCTTCCCTGGTCCTTCATGCACCCTGCATGCTGCAGTTCCTGAGGTGCACCAGCACCTCCTATGCAGCTGCCAGCTCTTGGTGTGGACGATGGCAGGTCTGATCTCTGCTTGATAGACCCGCGCTGAATTTCTGGGCTACTTGTAGAGGTGAGATGGAAAAAGCAGAAAGCGATAGCACACAAATGTTTCACAAAAGAAACCTTTCAGTGGTTGTCAGATTACTTAATCCACAGACTACTTAGACGAATAACTGAGCTGCCAGCTGAAAAGGAAACGTGTATTCTGGGGAGTCTTTGAGATTCATCAGTTCATTTGAAGTTCTCTGTAGTAGTAATATTGAAAAAGGTCTTCAGTGTGTGTATCAGTGCTACCAACTGCACTGCAGCACTGCTCCCGGTGCCGATATCTGTGCGTCTAAGCTGTGCTCAGCAGTACAGCAGCCCTGGCATGAAGGTTCCTGGACATCAGCAATGCAGAGGGCCCTTCTTGTAGAAATTAACTTGACCAGTTCAAGTTTTTCTCAAAACTATCCAACAGATTACTTTTGTATTTGTATGCTTCCTGCCACACAAGGTATCACCTGCCACTTCTGCTCCTGCATGAGATTAGCTACCACCAAAATCAGTCCTTGCACAACAAACACTCTTCTAATTTGACAGAATTGTGATTTTGCTCACATCTTATCCAGGCTAGGTTTATACTGCTTGGTGTTACCATGTACAAAGGGCCAGTACTGATGGGAATGGACCTGCAGCCCTATAGTGGGTGCATCTACCCCTCTGGTGACACCCATCTGCCAGCCCTCACGGGACAGGGCACTGCTGAGCATGTAGAACCATGGTGATTGGGAAGTCTTGCTTGTTTTCTGTGATGAAAAGGACCTTGACTGGGTTGGGAAGCCAAAATTTGACTGCGTGCAGACAGCACTATCCAAACATTACACGCACAAGCAGTGTGCATTGTTGCTGGCACCACTGGGGGCAGTGCAGCTGCAATTTCCAGAGCTCTCACAATGTCCCTGGAAACTCTGACTACAACAACAATTATGATTTGGCTTTCAATAATTTATTTATAGAAATATTTACCATCTACATCTTCTCATGTAAGCAAGGCAATGTGAATTTTACTTCTAGCATGTGGCTTGGGTAATTTTGCCTATGCTAACATATCAATTTTCTTCAGGCAGTTCAGTGTTGCAGAGAGCAAGGGCAGATTTTGAACTTTTCTGCTAGTGTGATCACAGTAATGTATCCTCTATCTTCAAAACAACTTTTTAATGTGTTTCAGCCAGGACTGAAAATATCACACAAGCCACAGAACAATCGTCAAATTCTCATTATCACCACTAGTGTTAGGAGAAGTCAGTTTTACGAGGAAAGAGTTACTGGGACCTTAAGATTCCTGTGGTGTTCATGTTGTTTTTTCAGAGAAAATAACCTCCTGGTAGAGCATGTAGCATCCAGAAAGGCCTTCCAATGGTTCCCTGAACTACTCTGTGTCCCATCTATATAATAAGGAAACGAATAATTCCATAATTCAAAATGCGTACTGTGAGGATACTTTCTGCTCTTGCCAAACACCAGTTATGTCCCTGCGAAATGGAAACCACCGGGCTCAGCTTGGCAGTAATTCAGAAACACATAATGGCTTATGATATACACAAAGCCAGACTTTATTCTCTGCTGATGCCTTAGGTCCTTTAACACCACCTCGCCATGAATTAGTGGTGCTATTATCAGTAGTTTTGAGGTGTTCCGATACTATAAGAACTGCAAATGAAAGTATCTAAACAATTACTACTTTTGGCTGCATTTAAGGGAGTCTTCTAATTTCTATAATCATGCTCCAAAATATTGCCATAATTCAACTCTAAAGGAAAGAGCACAGAATTGTTTTTTTCCTGCATCTAAATCAGAATCTAAATCAGAAAGTATCTAAGAATGGGCTGTGTTTGTAGCTCTTGTGTGTCATCTCACAGAGAAAGACATTTATCACCAAGTGAAACTTCTGTGCAAATGTCTTTTGACTTCCACAGCCATTATCTTTGGCACAGACTGTTAAGAGTAATTATTATCAATTAAATAAGTAACAATTCAATTACATTTCTTATAGCAATTTACATTATAAGGGAAAAACTGTAACTTCCAATATTTAAGTAGTCTCAATGAAAAGAAACACATATTTTCAATGGTTGAAATGGGTTGGTATATGCTAATATGCCATATGACATATCAGAGAGATGCACCAGCACTTTCCAGACTACTGGAATACTGGGATCTTTTTTCCCTTATATTACTATGTTTGACATCATATAAACCCAGTATCATCTTTTGATTAACGCACATATTTCACAATAGTGTCTGAAAAACCAAGTTTCTTAGCTTTTGATCTCATTTTACATGAAAACATCCTCAGTAACGTTACTGATCCAAAGATCAGCTTAAAGGATCTAAATGCCTGTCGCTCATTCTGATCGACGCAACACATCTTCAGTTAGCAACTGCATCCTCTAAACCATCATCTAAACCATTGCGTGTACTCACAGAATCCAAAAATATTTGAAAAATCTTTACTTCCTATTCTGTATATAATAATTTCTGTACTTGTGTTTTCCATAGTTAAACAGAAATTCCTATATGTGTCTGAACTAGACTCCAGAGTATATAATAAGTTCCACAACCTTTCCACTCTTAAAAGTGGGAAATTAAAAAATCAAATCTCTGAGGTCAATGAAATGACAACATTCTTCCTTACTTCTCCTGGTTGCAAACTTATAAGCACCCAGATTTTTGTTTTCATAGCTTTCTGAAACAGTTTTCTTTTTCCAAATGTATTTCAACTCACAGTCCCATGTGTCTACTATCCTGTCCCCTTCTGATACTTGTTTCAGCAGATGGTGCAAATGAACTGGCATATACAGTATTTGCTTAATCCTGGGATCCTTTGAATTGCTGTTTGGAGACTAATGCTACTACTTTATTATTGTGAACTGTCTGCAGTATGTCCTTGGATATGTTGTTTGATTTATCTTGTTCTTCCACAATGGGTTCACTCTGGGAGCTGATGATGAAGAATTTTACAGCTTTGAGAACCAGCTCTGCTGAAAGGTGGAAACTCTTGCTAAGAAATTTCCTGAAGTCTAAGAGATGGCCAAGTATAAAGTACAGATAAAGCCAGAGATTTCCAAACATTAAAAATATTTTGAGATTGAATGGGAAATGTATGAGAGAATTATGGCATGAGTCAACTGATCGAGACATGAGGATCAATTGCTCTGCAGGCACAACTGAGGAGCAAAGTAGCAAGAGTATGCTTTTTAATGCTCCTTGTTTTTAAGCTCATTCTTAGTACCGTAGACAACAAAAGAACTCTAGCCTTGGCTTCTAGGAAGTAATAAAGTATTTGCACCATGAAGTAAGCGAATGTTTATAGAATGGAGAACATGAGAAATGCTGGCAGTGTTTTTATATTCCCTAGGCATGCCCTTGTTTCCCCAACCTGGCTAAGTGGAGAAATGAGTTGAACTCTCATTGAGAAGCAGAAGACTGCAAGCATTTGTCCCCAACTATATAACTTATGACTGAATGGCTCATCAAATACTGAATAAGCTGCTAACGTGGCAAAATCTGGTTTCAAAGACATTAATACGCTTTGACTCTGTCCTCTCCCTTTTCTCCCTCCAGAAAGCAAGCCTAGAAGAAACCACGTGGAAGATCCATGAAGGGACGGAATCCAAAGGATGCTACACTATAAGATTGCTCTCTCTTAGGTGACAATGTCAGTACTGTGCTGATCCCTGTGGTGCACAAGCTCAGCTGTTTGTGCAGCTGTACAGCAAAACAACCAAAGGAATTGGTCTGTCTGAAAAATTATCAAAGGAATAGGCAGTATGCGGGCAGAAACATGTGGCTGAAACTGGTGATGTGGGACAAATGCTGCTTAAGAAACTGATACAGACTGCCAAACCATGTGCTGGCTTCTGAAAAAAATCGGAGGTTTTCTCTGAGCCAGAACAGTGTTGGCTTGTTAAAGGCAAGCTATCTTTAGCTGTAATTAGAGCTGATTATCTCAGATCCCCTGAAATGGTCACTCTAGAGCAGAGACTGGCTGCCTGATAGTCCTGTGGAGTCTTGTGGCCCTCAGGCCCAGACTCAGAGGAGCTCTTGGGGACCACCCTGTCTCCAAAAGCACACTGTGGCTGGACTGTAGGGGGATTAATAACTAAGCTGATCTAACAGCTGGGGACCAAATTTGCTTGGCTGAAAGCGAGGATAGATGACAACAGAGAAAAATAAATTTCTCTCTGACTGCACTTAGATTTCTTTCTCTCTGTGTATGACTCTCCTAGTTTTCCCAGTAGCCAAGTATGGTGAAGAGGAGAAGGTGGTTTAGAAGAAGCAGTTTCCTGATGGAATTCCTAAGAATGGTCATTTATCTGATAGGCAGAGCTGAAGCAACTTTTCTTCCTAATGTGATAGAAGCTGTCCCCGGATCCCGGCAGAACAGCAGCAGTGGGAATTCACCTCCCTTCAGGGTTTGCTATTAAAGCAAACGTACATGCAAAGGATCAGAGAGTGGCTCTGTGGATGTAGTTTGCTTTTGCATTTCCGTTTCCTTCTTTGCTTCAAAGCACTTTGTAGGAGGTTAGAGAATGCTTTCCCCCAAGTTACTGAGCAAGCAGCAACAGGAAAACATCAGCAGTGGCAAAATTTTTAGCTTCATGAAAGCTGACCATGGATGTTCAGCCATTTAGGATTCAAGAGATTGTGTCAAGTATTCCCTGAGCCTTGGAACTCAAAAACCCCACATTGTGTGTGACCTGGAATTTAACATACCTCTGTTCCAATGCCAAGATGGGAAGAGGCTACCCCTGCATACAAACAAGGTTAAATTCCAGGCTTTACTTTTTATAGTAAATGTTTGCAAGCCTCAAGTGCCCCCCGCACTTATTTGTTTAGTGCTGGAAACACAGACGAAGACAGGTTGGTCATGGGAGGAGCATGGGCATAGCTGAGCTCTTTCCCAGTCCCTGGCCTTCACTGCAAGCACAGCACTGCAGCCACCCCATTTTGGGAGGACCAAACTCTTACATTGATAATGTTGACACTGGTGAACAACCACGTTTGCAACATCCTCTAAACATTTGGCAGAAGGAAGCTCATTGCTGCATCACATCAGCATATCCCCCCTTGTCTTCTTGCCAAAATGCCTTGTTGTAGGGGGATTCCTGGAACACTTCCTCATGCAGAAAAGGCAGTTGGAGAGGAGATAAAGCAACGCTTTCTGCTGCTTGGAGAAGAAAAACCACTTATGGAAACTCTGTTACAGTCTCTAGGTAACTGAATCACTTAGCAGTCTAACAATGAAAAGAAGTGCCATTTTTTTGTTTCTTATTATTGACTATAAAATAGTCCAAGGTCACCAATAGGCAAAATGAAAGCTCAAAATACCAACTTTGAAACAAAAGTTATAATTGTATCAAATCAACAATAACTCATTTCCATGGTGCTCCACCTGCCCTCATTAGGTTATACAGAACAAATGTCAGAGAGATAACATTCAGGAAAAAGGTGTTCTTCTGATAAGGACAATAACTTTGTAGAAGTTCCTCCGGGGGGGGAAATAAATAGTCTTCCTTCCCTCCTTTTAAAAACAAACCAGCTGATCTTTTACTAGATTTGTGCAAAGTTTCACACAACTGCTGTTACACTTCATTTGTGTCTCTGTAAAATAATGCCATAAGGTCCCAAGATTACTATCTCACAGTGATGTCCAGATAAGACTTGCAGCTTGCATGTACAAATATCCTTTTCCTAGTTGCTAGCTCTGAAAACTCCTGCTTGGAGTTTGAAAGTCAAGCTGTGTTCTCTGTCTGATATATCACCACCATAAAACACTGCACTCAACGCTTATCAATTCTGTAGAAAAGCACAACTCAGAAAGGAGGAAGCCCGCTAAACTTTGCAAACTGCACAACTTTGCTAAACTAACAAAAGAAATCAGGGTAAATTCTTACTTTATTCAGATATGCATGTAAGAACCAGAGGTATTCAAGAAGTTGGCATTTTTTTCAGATTGCAGATTTGTTTTGTGGATCCAGATATACATTTCCAAGAGTTGGGGGTTCTCTGTGGCATTTGGGAACTGCCCTCCTATCTTGGAACACATGTAATGCACCAGTTGGGTGCTTTGGAGCTTAGCCACAACATGCCTGCGTCCAGTCAAGGCTGCTGGTCTCCTCCAGAAGGACAAGTAAAGGTATTTCTCTCACCACTAGCAATGTATATGGGATGGGAGTAAAAAGAGAGTGCCATTTCTAGAACTAATGTTATTACAGCTGAGATCCCAGCTTGCAGGAGAACAGTAGCATTTTCCTACATACAGAAATAACAGACACACACATCATGTGTTTTTCGTAATACAGAAGTCAGGGATGAAACAGTGGTAAAGATACGAGGCAAAAAATTAGGAGATCTGGTCTTCAAGCTCATACTTGGTCTGTGACCGCTGAAACACCAGAAAGAAAGAAAGAAAAGAAAAATGATCCAAAAGCATCTACTTTTAAGCCCTCAACTCCAAGAATGTGATCCATAAAGTCCTTCTGAGGCACCTGCATTTCACCTGCTGCAGATGAGGTGAGCCTAGCAGGTACTCAAACACTGTTCAACATTGACAGAATAGGCATCCTCTGTGCTTAAACTCCTTGAAGCTGCAGCAATCCTAAAAAACTAAATATGCCAGCACTGTTCTCTGGCAGCATGGCCAACTGGCAGGGAATGCCCCATATTCATGATATTAAACCTCATGCAACGAGAGACAGTACATACAAATGGCAATTCAGTGATGGGCTCTATGTCACACCAACTTCTGAACTGCTCCCCTGCATTATTTGAGAGTCAGTGTGGGTAAAAAGCAGGCCAGGGACTGCTCTAAGGGAGTACAGACATTGCGTTCGGGTGCCTAATAACATCCCTGGATGCTGTTCAATATATGAGGATGGACATAACCTGAGGGTCTTGAATAAATAAATGGAATCTTAAGTCTGCTTAACAGATTTGGATGGCTTAAGTACACAGAAGTACAAGCTGGGCACAGAAAAAGAGCAGCCATTGGTACTTTGACTCCAACATGATACTCAATGGCTCTTCAATAAAAAAAAAATGGATCCTGAGAGCCAAGATTGGAAAAGAAGCCCAAATTCTTAGTCAGACACGCTTCCTTATCAGCGGAGACAGTCCGCCTCCTCTTCATACTCTCTTCTGGCTCCCATACATTGTGTGCCTTCAAAGGGCTATTTTTTAAACCTGGACATGGTGCCTCAGCACAAGAGAGTTTGAATTCCCTCAGGTTAAGGAGGACACTGACCCAGACATCAACATTTCTGGGCAAGGGTTTTGTATGCCAGATGCAGCCAGGCATCACTGGTCATCTCCAGCACTGTGCTGCAAAAATAAACAAAAGAATAGCTGCCCTGATTCTTAGAACTGCAGAATAATTCAGGTGGGTAGAGACCTTCAAGAACAGCAGATCTACTCATCAACCTGACCAAGAGGTTTAATGGTATTTTTTTATGTTGCTGGTACCCATATTCATAAGAGAAAGTTGTATTTAAATCTTCATCTAGATGTTTTTCTCTTGCTTATACCACCATTATTAAATCATGATCAAGTCAGCAAACTATTGGAGCATGTTCCTTAAAGAAAACCGCACAAAACATTTGAACCAAGATGGCACAGATGCCTGTGGCACCTCAAGTCATGAACTCCAGTTGAAGACTGAAAGTTTTAACTGAAGGCTGCAATGAATCCCCTCATTCTGATGGGCTTTATGTACTTTCGACCATCCTATAGCTCCTCATATGTGCAAGACAGATGATACGTATTCTAACAACAATATTGTTAGAATAAAAAATAATTTTTTTTTTAAAAGATCAGATACTGTGATAATGAGAGTGCATGTAGACCTAGATTTTCTGAGGCTACAGAAAATATGAGCAGGCACGACAAAATTTATAATACGAAATGGCTTTACTACCCTAAAACTTTCAGGCATGTTTTCAATGATGTCATGGACATACATTTTAGTAAATGTATGTGGATGAACTTTTCTCCCCTTTACATAATTATTTCTGTTTTATAACAGCTGCAACAGCCTACAGGCAATGCATTTTCTTGTACTTCTTGGATGGCTGAAGTCATCTAGTTTTTCTGATGCTACACAATTCATTCAAGGTGTTTAATACTGATAACCAACCACATATTCACTCCCTGGACTTTCCCATTGCTTCAGTAACACACTGTCTAAACTGGACAACTTATACAGTTGAGGGTTTTTTTTTGTTTGTTTGTTTTCTAACTAAAACTGGGAAAAATATTGAATTTTCTATTCATGCAAAAATACCTATGTGATAAATAAAAAACAGTAAAGTCATCACAGATTAATCTGGGTTTTTTTTTTTTTTTTTGAGTGCCTTTATGACTCCTAAGATATTCTATAGATTCAAGAAGCCTTATTTATTAACACGCAGATTGCTGAGCGTTATTAAATGCATGCTTATGACAGCCCCTGCAGATATGAATAAAATAGCTAATGAGAAGAAAAATTGCCTGTATTGCCTTATTCCCAAGGCACAAATCATCTTTAAGCTAGACTGTGATGACAAACGGTGTTTTCACCTTTGTATACATCATATTCCATGATTACACATATTGATGAATAGCTTTTTGGAGTATATCCATAAGAAGCCTTAAGAACTTGGTTCCAACCTTAGAAGTTGGAAGGTGAGTAAAGACAAATTGTATTAATTGCTTTAGGAAAGTATATGTTTACATGCCTAAAAGAAAGGGGTCTAAGGAAAGTTTTAAGCAGGTCACCTTTTAAAATCTTTGTCAAAGCAATCTCTAAGAATATTAAATGCATGTACTTTTCTTCTAAGTCTTTTCTTTCCCTGTTTTGGCCTGATTTTCTCTAAAATCAACACTGATATTGTAGTCGATATCCTCTGAAGATCTTTCTCATCTAATCCTTGTCCAGAAAGAAGCTATGAAAGAACAAAACTTTGAACAATGAAATCAAACACTGTAAGTTAAAAAATGTAAGCTCCCTTTAGGCTTGTTTGAGAATATAAATTAGGGGTAAAAGGTGGTGTGACACATCCATCTCAAGAAGTACTAAGCAGCCACAACATCCATTTAAATGGAGGAGCTATCAAGGACCAGTAACTGCCTTCGTGGCAGGCGAAAAAAAGGCTGCTTTCGTCTTTAATTTCACTTAAAGGAAATAGAAAGAAAAGAGCCTAAAGTATCACTCCAAATCAATCAGTGTTAAAAAAGTATTTTGTTTTATATTTTGACCCTTCCTATGATCTCTCTGGTTTCCCATCCTCTTGAAGGAAACGGTCATTAGCAGCATTTGGTGCAAGAAACGTGGGAGGAGAGCATAAGCAGAAAATTGAGAGCATCTTCATAGACAGCATCCTTCTGCCTGCCCTGGGGGGGCTACAGTTCACTGGCGCATGTGGGTAGGCTTTGTTTCTGCTACTTTTCCTCTTGTTTCACGTTTCTAGTCTCTGCTGCAGTAGTCAGTTAAAAAATGAAAAACAGAAAAGCTCATGAGGCTTTTGCATTTTGTGGATGTTTTTGTTTTTGCGGTCTAAAAAAGGCAGCCTTTCCCCTCCGGGTTTGGACTCAGAGGAGCCTTGAGCAGCGCATCACTTCTCACCATCATCTCAGCAGAACGGGGCTGACTTGCAGCAGCTTGGAGCAAGCCTTGGAGGGTTAGACAAGGGCAGTGTCCACAAGTCCTTTGTTGCTGTGAAATCCTCAAAATTATTGTATCCTCATGTAATTGGAAGTAGGGGTTTTCCTTACCATCTATTATAGCAACAGGAAGCTTATTCTAGGCTGCAGAGTGGTCCACAGTAGGAATCAAAATATTAATGTAAGATTATAGGAACCAAGCTACCCTGACACTGACCCAGGAAGAACTTGAAGCAGCTGACAAAGAGAGAAGATGGTCTTCAGGATACAATTAGCCAGCAAGAAGGTAACAAAAGAAACAAAAAGTGGCACGAATATGATTTTGGTGATAACATTGACTCCAAGAATATATATTTTTCTTCTGAGTAATTTTTTGTTCTCCTTATACTATTAGCTAAAATAATGAGGTAGCTGTATTTCATGTTTCATGTATTTCATGTTTCTTATTGTAATTATTTTCAAAAAATTAATTCATTTTTAAAATTACATTGTTCAAGGTCATAGCAATAGAATATATGATATTCTCTCCCTTGTATGGCTGAACATTTCACCTCACACACTAGCGAAGAAAAACAGGAAGGCACCAAGGATACACTGGAATACTACCAGGATGTGGAGAGTTACAAAAGAAAGATACTTGCTATTAAAATAGACTATAATATTTTACATGACACCATAGCTCTGATACATCTTGTCAAAAGCTAAACCTTTATTTGCATACCACAATCAGAAGATTATTCCATTTTATAATTTCATTAGTTTGCTTGAGAAGTCTCTAGACCTTTGCCTTCCTCTAGATCTAGGATCTATAACATACTGTGGAAGACAGACTAGCAGTACTTGTATTGAGGCTGGTGCCATGAGGCATGAGACTAGATCTGCTCCAGAGAGTGTGGTGATCTCTGCCTAATTGCCAACACCATTTTCTTTAGATAGTGCTTGTGTTTTCCTTGGAGCTTTTGCTCCAGACCCGGCTGGGTCCAATCCTGCTTTATAAACGAGACGCTATGCAATCAGGCTAGGGAATATAGCTGCAGGCTTTTTTTGTGTGTGCTTCATACTTACTTTATGTAAAATCGTCTTATCTTGTGTAGAAATGGTGCACAGTCTTTTAATTAAACTAGCTCTAAGTTTTGCCTGAATGATTAATAAAATGAGAAATTTCTCTCTCTTGCTATGAAAGCACTGTTTCTTTTGTCTTCCTTCATTCTTTCATATTCCTAAACCTTTTCTTCAAGGCAGATCCCTAAGTTGATATTTGTTCCTTGGGGCTCACCTAAGAACTATAATCTGTGGCTAAATCAAGTTAATTTTCTTTTGTCACAAAACTCCAAAACAAAACAACAACAAAAATGCAATAAAAATAACCATTTGTTGTTGTTCATGCAGCATGGCATTTTCATGGCTAAAATTGCCCAAGGGAATGGAGAAATTAATTTTGATAAATTGGATTTTATGGGTATAAAAGACCTCTGAATAAATGAAAAACTATGAGATGACATTTGGATCAAAGGACAGATACCCATTGACTTCAATGGATGTTAAGACTGGTTCTTTGATTAACAAACTGCCTTATTATGAAGCAGTGGTGAGGTAGAAACACTGATGGGAAAAAGGTAACAAGGCAGAGGATTAACGAAGCCATTTGGGACAGGGAGGAATATTCAGTATTCAGTTTTCTAGCTGTGCAGAACACAATGCTAGATGTGAAGCAGAACAGATGGAAACCTCTTGTGCTTACACTGCTCACAAGCCTCATGTATGCACCAAGACAGACCTGGTTCTGTACTTCTGCTTATCAGCACTGTCTGTAGATTACATCCTATGGGTCTAATGAACTTGAGGTAATTGCAAAATCATGGGCTCCTGGTTATTAATTAGATACAGCTGCTGATGTATACATTAATATGAACAGAAGGTACGCTTACAAGTCAAAAGCAACGCACAGACTTGTACATTTAAGACCACCAGATAAACACTGATACACATGTATGTGTACATACAGCACTGAAAGAGCATACCAAAATTTCTAAAACGTGAGCACAAATAGAGAGTATTTTCAATTAGTGCAATTAATTGGTAAATTGCAGTATGATTCCTATGGTACTTACAAAAAACTGCATTCCACTTATATCTGTACACACACACAACCCTTCAGTGGCGACAAACTTGGAGATGAGGTCTAAATTCCAGACAGATGCCAGATGATATGAATCTCTACACCCTGCCCTGCATGAGTAGCACTGAGAGAGCTACTGAGGATGATCATCACTTGGGTGGAAGGGGCTGGATGAGTTTCTCCATCAGATCAGTCTCCTGACCCAACTAACTATGCAGCTCTGAGCATCTGCAAAGTGCCCAGGAAGTGACTGGAAGAAAAATTCAGCATTGTGTAAGTCAATCTGTAAAAATCACAGAAATGCTGGACTACTATTCTCTTTTGTCGTACTTGCATTTTACTTCTTAGAGTCAGTTGATTTTTTTAGGGTTTCTGTTATGAATAGAAATATGGTGAGTAGAAAAAGAGGGAGGATATGGACAGATTCCGAATGACAGAATGAGGGGAGGCATCATCCATACAGACAAGGATCGGGGTATCACACAGGAAAGATAAGAGGTTCACAGGAGCATCCTAGAAATAGGATCAAATTCAAGAGCCCAAAGCAAACCTCCATGTAAACATGGAAAAGTCAGATTTGATCTTCAGATGTGTCAAAGGGAACAGGTAATGAGTCATACCATTTTACCTATAGTGAAATTGGCAGAGGAAGGGGAAAGGACAAGCTTACAGTAAGGTTAACTACCTGGAGAAAATTATTGAAAAGATAATCTAACAGAGTTGCTTGCGATATCAGAATAAACAGACTAGTAAAACAAACCTCTTGAAGATTAAAATCATGGAGGAGACACAGGATTCACTTTCCAAATAGACAGCAGACCATAGTGCTGCCACAAGCTTTCTGAAATTAATATTTCAGACCCTAAGACAACTGCTTCCAAGAACAAAGATTTGAACCCCAGGCTTTGCATTAAAGCCTATTTCTTGACCTCTGCAACCACTCACCCATCCCTGCGTAACAATTTGCACTGAACACCCATGGATGTTCAATATTCAACAACTAATTAAAATTTTTGCTGTTTTTACTGCTTTGAACAAGAAGCTGGTTTTGGTGTTTTCAGGTCTTCACACAAATCATACCTCTGCAGCTCTCATTCCTAGACTTAATTAATAGTTATTATTATTTATGACTGCACTGCATATTAGTTCAGGCTTTAATTTGGTCTTCTAAAAACAGAGCCTGTGGCTGTGTTCTTGGACTTTTTTCTCCTCATCTTTTTTCCTTTCTGAAATAACATTATTAGTTCAAATCCTGTGGCTTGTTTTTATACGGCTGATGCTTTGTCTTTTTCTCTTCCTTTTACCCTTCTAACATTTTATTTTTAAACCGCTCCAACCTAACTTCATTCTGATTTCTCACTCATGGATGCTTTGAGGACTCACATCGCTGACTATCATCCTTCCATTCTCATTATTGCAGAGCTTAATTTAATTTCCAAGGTCATATGGTCTATATATCCAGTGGGCATGGTAGCTAGCTTGTGTTCATACACAATACATCTTCTGAACTGAAACTCATGAGCCTGTTAGTGCCCTTTGTGTGAAGACTGGCCATTACCATCTCCAGAATATGGGTAAAATTTGCTGTTTCTGCTCAAATCCTGATATCTCCTCTAATCACTTATGCTCTGTTTCCATTCCCTGTTTTTCACTCTCATCCAGAATTTCCACTATCCAGAGACACTAAAACCTGTTTCTGAGCCACAGGAAGCTGAGTTAGTCACTGCTGCATTGGCTCATTGCTCTCTGGTCCAGAGTCTTGTTTAAAATTGTTATCTGATCTTATTAAAAGCCATTGGATTTGCTACATCTTACTTTGTTTTTGATGTGTCACAACTTTCTCGTCTATAACGCACTTTATCTGTTTCAATAAAATGCTCAGGGTCCAATGGATGAAAGGCACAACACTACTGTTCTCACCAACGAGAGTATTACTTTATCACCCGTGCCCTAACTCTGCTACTTCAGATTCCATCTCCTCATCACAACATTTCCAAGTTGGTGCACCATTCTCCACTCATCCCCCTTCCTGTATTTTTCCCATCCTTGCTCCCTCGTCTCACTCACTCCATCCTGGTCACTTCTTTTCTAAAACAATCTGCTCTATCACTTTTCTCTGTTCTCTTCTGCTTCTGGTGGAATAATTTGTTTTATAAATATTCTGTGATGTCATATCTTTATTAAAAAAAGTGAAAAGCTAACATTTGACTGTATGAGCTGTTTCAAAGAACACATTTCTTCTCATTTATTATTCTGAAAGTAACACATAACATTGTCTTAAAAATATTAAATGCATGAAATAGAGGAGAAGAAACCACTGTGATGATTACTGAAATAAATATGAGAAATTACATTAACAGAGAACCTTGGTAGAATCTGCTAATTATAGTTGGCACAGATAGAAAACAGATAGTCAGAGAAATCTGAATCTCTCTGTGAGACCCTTCTGATTTTGACTGTGTTTTCTTGTGGAGATCTGCCCCAAGCTCAACTGTTTTAGACTGAAAATTTCTACCATTTGTAGGAATAAAGTCTACAAAATGTTGTGTCTCTGCTTCTGAGGATTCTTTAAAATTTTGACAGCTTTCATTAGGAAAATTCCCAGAATGATTAAATGAACCCAAACCTGTCCTTTGAGTGCTTGTGAAGCCTTAACAGAACTTGTTACTCCTATCCATTAGGGTACAGCATCTCAGTACACAATCAGACATTCTGCTTCTCCAGCACCTCACACTGTGCCCAGAACAAAGTCAGTGCAGTTGCTATGTGCAGGGCTTTGTGCTTATCTGCTGAAGCCATCGGAACGTGGCAGAAGAACGAAGTGGGAAGCAACAGAACAAGAAAGGATGAGCTTAGATTTTAGACTAACCAAACGTTTCTCTAACAAAATTTGCCTGTCACTCAGCTCCACCGTGGTACTAAGTCATGGCAAAAGTGCTCAAATCAATGTGTTCCCAGAAACACTCATCTGTTCCCTTTCGACTATATAGCTAGCCTGAGACAGCAGACTGACCTATGCCAACAGTTTTGTTGCAGCAAGTGCCCTGCAAAGTCATGGCCTTGCTCCTTCTGAATGTCTACCTCCAGTTAGCTGATCCCAAGTGACCTCAACATCATATCTGCAAGCAGGGGTGACAGTGCTCTTCCATGTGAAGGTGCTATGCAGCCATTAACATCTGCAGATGAGATGCTACAATGACACTGCAAAAAAGTCCACAAGGAATCCTTTCAGTACTTAAACGGGGCTTATTAAAAAAAAGAAAAAGATGGAGAGAGACTTTTTACACAGGTAGATAGAGATAGGAAAAAGAGGAATGGTTCTAAATTAAAAGAGAGGAGATTTAGATTAGATGGTAGGAGGAAATTCTCAGGGATTGGTGAGGCACTGGCACAGGCTGCCTGGAGAAGCTGTGGATGCCCCACTCCTGGAGACATCCACGGCCAGGTTGGATGGGCTCTGGGCAGCCTAGTCTGGTGGCTGGCAGCCCTGTCCATGGCAGGGGGTTGTAACTGGGTGGGCTTTAAGGTCCTTTCTAACCTAAACCGTTCTATGATTCCACAAAGTGAGTAGCACAGGAGTGCTTGGAACAGAATGGGTGCTAGCATTCCTGTGCTCTGCCTGAGCCAGGGGCTCTGAGGAAAGCACCACGTGTGATGCTTTAGTAAAAGATGGCAACATCACGTTACTCACACAGGGAAATGGATTAGTGCTGCATGGGTGACTATAAATACAGCATTTCTTTACCCAGAGCACCTGACTTTGCATCCTGAACAATGCTTGCACGTAATCTTTCTCCCTCTTCACTGAAAATACACAAACTGCTGTAAAGTATTGACCAGATAGCTGCTACAAACCATTACATGTTAGGAGGAAACTAGCACTCAAACGATCTGGGTTCATTTCCTCTCCATGCATGAAACCATATTTAGAAAAACAAATTTCCCCGCACATTAAAACTGTTGCACGTGTGTCTATTTTGGATATGCAAACAAAAATTTTGCATGTGCACTGGATATAGTTACAAATGGATTGATTGCAGTGTGAATGCTGCCTTTAGAAAATTGTGTCCCATTAAATAATTCATGTTATCCTCCTAGCAGAAGAAATCTGAGTGTCCAGTGAGAAGCTAAATTAGTGAAAAGGGGGATTCAGAAAATATTGTCCTATGATGCAATAGTAACACTTCATTATTGTTCATACAGAAAACAAATTGGATAATTTGTAGCTCCGATGAGCCCTGGTGAATACACCATACAGGATACAAGGGGAAGTGCCGCACCAGCTCTACCTTTGCAGAGGACAGAAGCAGGCTGGGCTCCTCCAACTCAAACAAAGCGGTCGCTGGAGCAGACCCACGGCACGGGGAGGGTGCTGGAACTACACTCCGGGAACAGCTCTAAGAAATCACTCCAACTCACCCAATACAAGAAAGGAGAGACAAATTTTGGAAACCTACTGGGCAAGATACAGCTGTATTTCAGGGCTCAGGCCAGGTAGTCCTGCCTAACTGGAATCAGGGGCCAGCATTTCCGTCATGTGAGAAATTTTGAGAGAATAAATCATTTTATAGAAGGCAGCATGAATCCTCTGAGCTCCAAACTGAGAGTAGCGCTGCTGGCATACATCTGCTGTTTAGAGCACATTCAAATCTGTTACACACTGAAGAACTAAATAAAATAGCAGAGCAGCTAGAAAACTACATAGACAAAAAATAAGAAGGTAATATGTGGGGACAACTTCATTGTAGCTTGGTGAAAACTGGTCTTCTGCATGTTATCTCCATCTTTCAACTCTGTACAGGATCCCTGTTTGCTCCTGGAGTTGTATGACTGAGACTAGGATATAGGTCTTGGACTTATTATCTGATGGTTTGTAATATCTTGTAATACTTCATGACTTGATGAAAAATTACCTTTTAAAAAGCTTGATATTAATTTAAAACCTACAAGGTTTTGCTCATTATTTCTGAGACAGCCTGTTCAACTCCTATTCAGCAGTTACAGCAAAGTCTGCTGACCCCATTGATGAGGTAATCAATTATGCTGGAACAAAACAAACTAGTAACTGGAAGGAAAGGAAACCTATGATTTTTTACAGTGCCAGAGAAAACAGAGAGAAAAAGCATTTGGCAAATGACACAGGACAAAATAATTCATTTTCAGGTTCTGGCTTCCACAAAAATACTTAAAATTTGTACTAAACATGATTTAAAAAAAAAAAAAATCAGCGTTCTTCTGTGTTGAACACCTTTATTCTGAGGAAACGAAGACAAAATAGGGCATGCATCCAAAGCTGTGGCTCCACAGGCATGTGGCACTGTGGAACGGAGGTTAACATGCTAGCAACTGCAATTATTCCAAATAGCAATGATTTAGCATTCTGTGATGTCTAGAGTGCAAAAAATACAGGCTATGCCTTTATATCACAGCCATCTGAAATCCAGGTTTAAATTCTGCCTTTAAAGAGACTGCAGCACGGCTTGCTGCTGTGTGCACGTTGGAGAATAAAAATGATTAATTCTGCCCATCAGTGAAGTTTTTGCTTATGAGTATCGCCTTTGCTGTGTGCAGCAGAAAAAAAAAAAGGAAATCGTTTTTATGCTTAGTGTGAAATCCTTATTCAGAAACATGTAACAGTGCTAATTACTAAATACTGGGAAGACTGGATAAAATATCTTTTAATGCCAGCTTAAATAAAAGAGAAAACACCTTAAACCTCCGTGCATTTACCAGATACTTATAGTTCATGGTTTTACAATCCTGAGTTGAGAAAGGATTTTCATTTTAAAATTAACAGAAGAAAGTGATTGGGAAAGAAGTAAATCAAATGGAAATATTTCATCTAATATGAGCTTGAGCTGAACATCTGAGAAAAAAAAATAGCAGAATGATCAATTCCTCCCTGCTAGAAAGAGAGATACAAAGATTGGCTTGTAAAAAAGGAAAAAGAAAAACCCTTTTGGAATCACCACAGCAGGAGCCAGAGAAAGCTTTGCACCCAGAGACCTAATGTTGTCTGTTAAGCTAACTAAACTAGTAAGGAAGGAGAAAAAAAGTAAGACTTCATCTTTTCATCCCCTTTCACTTCAGTGCTCATCTCCTCAGTGCTTAGCTTGATCCCAGTTTTCTTTTCCTGAGGATTTTTTTTTCTCCCTCCCTGGCTTTCTTCCTTTCCCCCTTTTTTTGATGCTGATGGGAGCAGCGCAGGCATGAGGTGCGGCTGCATCCTAGCAGGGCCCCTGCCTTTCTTGTTCAGATCATTGCAAGCGGCAGTTGCAGAACGTGCCACAAAGGACCTGGAAGGGATCGGGGACAGGGATATGCTGCAAATTTGGCCTGGCCCTCTGAGCCCTGCAGAGAGTATGTGCTGAACAAGCCCAAGCGCTTGCAGGTGTGTCCAGCCACACTAAGGGAATCAAAGACCTCAAAAGTCAGGCAGTGTCTTGTGGTGAAGGAAAAACCTGAAAGAAAACATGGAAATAGCCTACTGAAGACAGCTGCCTGCTGCCATTTGCCATACCACAAAATGTGGTGTGACGTTTTGTGGAGGGAACTCTGGTGGCCATTTCTGGAGAACAGCTCCAGTACACCAAGCTGTGAGATCACAGAATGGCTTGGGTTGGAAGGAACCTTAAACATCATCTAATTCCAATGCTTCTGGCATGAGCGGGGCTCCCTCCCACCAGATCAGGCTGCCCAGAGTTTCACCCAACCTGGCCTTGAACTCCTCCAGGGATGGGGCATCCACAACCTCTCTGCACAGCCTGTGCCAGTGCCTCACCATGCTCTGAGTGGAAAATTTCCTCCTACCATCTAATCCAATTCTCCCCTCTTCTTATAATTTAAAACTGTTCCCCCTTGCCCTATCTCTATCTGCACGTGCAAATAGCCAACGCTTCAAATCCATAGCTCTCCAAGTTAGAGATAAGGGATGTTGGAGAGAATGCAATATACACAACATAGACATACTGTTCTTGACTTTACAGGGGAAATGCTAAAGCAGCGCCTTATGCCTCTGAGGTTTTATGACAAATTCTTCTTTCAGCCGATCTGCCCTATGTAACTCAGACTATAATCTGAACAGTAACTTTTAAGCCAGCACCACATAAACAACTACCAACAAAGGCTTATTATCCTGGAAGAGCAAGGACAGCTACAGCCTGACTACAAGCCATAGACATATACAGTGAGAGAAATCTCACCATGTCTCCATCCTGACATCGTCCTTCTGTGGAGTCCAAAACACTCTGGCATAGAACTCCATCCATAGGAAAGATTTTACAAGGATCATAGCCCTGAAGAAAACACGGCTAAAACACTAGAATACAGACTCTCAGCTCTGCCTTAAGCTGAAAAAAATTGCATTTTCTAGTGTGTTCTTGTCATCTTCAAGAAGCATCTTGAATTATTACACAATTAGAAGGAATAAAAACAGATTTCTTGGACAAGTTAGCTTGGTGTATTATTGAATTATCTGCCCCATTTTATCTATTAATGGCATGTTTAGGAATAAGAAAAATCTTAATTTTAACCTTGAAATATGAACTCTAGAAACCCATATTTCAGTGTATGCATTGTAAGCCCACACCAGGGAATACTTTGAAAAATAAAAATAAACTTACAAACTTTGAATGCACTTTAAGGGTCAAAAAGCAATGGGAACAAATGCATTATTTAATCATAAAAACCCACACTCAATTCAATGCAAGGCTGAGGAGGGAGCTCAGGCTCCCAGAAGCACGTGAAGCAAGAACTGCTTTGAGGAACTGCTGCAACCAGGACTGGAGCTGAGCTTTTGCTCAGACGTGGAGAGGCAAGGAGGTTGGAGGGGTGGAGAACATCAGCAGTTGTTAATAAGAACATGCTGCCATTTTCCCAGAAACAGTGAAACAGTTTTGCTTGCAAAAAATAAACTCGTTTATCAAACATAAGAAGTAATGTCATCAAAAACGGAGGGCTATGTAGACACTGCTTCAACTCCATGACAAACTACTTATCCTTTTTAATGCTGCATTATTAAGGACTGCACCTTTATTGCAGTCTCCTTCATTCTTGCTATGAGTTAGGTCCACCTCTTAACTGCCTGACACAGGCTCTGCTCTCATTACCTGGACTCAAAGCTAACAGTAACTTTTAAAAAATGCTCACAATAATCGTTGGCTATGGTATGCTTACCCTGAGGTAGTTGAGGGTGAAGTTTGTCAGACCCATTCGAGTGATGTTTTTGGACAGCTGCTCCAGCACCTGAGGGTCTTGCGCCTAAACAACAGAGAGAAAAAGAATTTTCACTTTGCTTTTCATCTATTTGTTTTTCTTTATGTGCTTGGTGGAATGCGGGGAAGGTTCTCTGAAGAGAGATGCCATTCCTATTGATAATGAATTTATGCCATAAGCTACAGAGCTCTGTTTGCACAGGAAAATGCAAAACCTTAAAGAATTGGACCAGAATGAGGGCTGTTTTCCAATACCTTCCTCCTGTCCATAACCATTCAAGTAATACACCTTGGAGGTCTGGTCACGCGTAGGGCACAGACAAGCAGAGCACCCCTCCTCCGCCCCCCACAAAGAGCTGCCTATAGGACCTCAAGCCTTTCCTTTCTTGGCTGGAAAACAAGGAGAGTAAGCAGATAAAGGCAAGAGTAAAGAAGGTATTGCTTTCTTTTTGTGTATGAGAAATAGAAGCAGAGAACTCATCAAAGCACTTTATAACAGACCTAATCATGTGAGAGGCACTAAGCACAGGCTGGAGAACCTTTCTGGTTTAGGTTATTTTATCTCAGATGAAACTGGAAAAGCACAAGCACAGTCCTTCTCTGACGCAAGCCAGGAGCTTTACCTGTGAGACCAGCCTCTTCTTTAAAATGAGATCAATCTCATTACTACAATTAATACCTCCTGGTTGCTAGCTAACCTGGTTCTAGTCTCTTTGAATTACAACCTCCCTAAATATAAAATTGTGCCCACAGCCACCTTATTTAATGGGATATTGTTGAAGAGTTCAGAAGTTCAACTCTCTTAAAAAAAAAAAAAAAAAAAAAAAAAAAAAAAAACTAGAAAAAAAAGNAAAAAAAAAAAAAAAACTAGAAAAAAAAGCATACAGAAATGGAGGAGAATATTTCCAATAGCATTTTCAAAACAAGTCTGGGCTGCTTAAGTTATTTAAAACTCTTCTCTAAAATATCTTTAACTTTGGATATCCAAGTAACTTGATGTCAAAATAAGGACGTATATTTGGGTCTGTATTCTTACCCTCTATAACACTATAGCCCTGTAATTAATTTTGTACATGGAGCACTACTAATCTGAATGCTTCCGCAATGCAGAACTGAAAGTAGCAATAATACTCTCTTCTTTGTTTCCCCCCAGTGATTTTCTTTATTGTATTTTGACTTCACTGTGCAGAATATACGAAGTTTTAATGTTCCATTGCGTGTGTTTTCATCCAATGACAAAAAAAAAAGTCTTCAAATATTAGAAAGGGAAGACCTAGATTACAATTCTGAAGTATTTTGAGTAAATATGTGATATTTATTTATTTTCTGTCTTATGTAAGGGTAGAATTAGTTAGCTTAATGTGAAAACCAAGCAAAATTTGTATCTACAATGATGGAGACTCGCTGATGTTAGTTTAGTTGATATCAACACAAACAGATTTTCAGCCCAAACCACACAGACCACCAAATGGGACTAAAACCAAAACTGCGCTAAACCAAAATGAAAGCACAGTGACAGTGGCAACAATAGAGCACTGAGATAGGAAGGAGCAATGAAAGAACTCATAAATGGATGTAGTTGAAGGCAAAAGAAAATATTTATAGTTAATTGCCTTGGGTGTGAAATTTTCTGGAGTTTTTCATAAACCTAATCTCATCTCTTTGCATTAGGTCAAGTGAAAAAAGGATTACTTACATGCATGGCTAGAATGCTGCGTGGGACTAATTCTCTGTATTGTCTAATAGTAAAGTGCCATGTTTTTATTCTCATAAGATCATCAAAAGTAAACTCCAAGATAAGACGTCCTTCTGTGCATACCTAGAATACATAAAATGCATGACATAAATTCCCAGGAATTTTGTGTTCAATGGTATTGTATCAACAATCAAACAACATTCAAAAATATCAGAGCAGTATTTTATTGTTCACCTGTGCTGGACTAATTATTTTTCTTTCTCATGGGGGGGAAAAAACTGTGGAAAAATGACTTCACTGGCCTACTGCAGAGCAGATAGTACCTTATAATACTAAAAATTTTATAGCATTTCACAAACAGAGTATTGTACTCACTAAATCTTATTTATTGCATCAATTCTCTCTCCCTCTTGGTTCATGACTGCTAATTAATGACCCAGCGTTGCAGTGGAGGTGACTGAGGTCCAACTGTGCACACTTGATGCCAAGCTGCTGACCCCACTGTTCTCAACTTTTCTTACGTTGATCTTGCCTCACAGTGGATGGGGACATAAACTTTCCCTTCCTATCCACTTGGAGTACAGGCTGCCTTCAATGGCTGTGGTTGATGTTTATCTTTTTTTTTCATTCTTGTCATGATTTTCCAAGTATTTTTCTTTTTTTTTAATCTCATTTTTACTTTTCTTTCATTTCTTATCTACTTTTATTAATGCTGCCCTTCCAAGGAAAGCCAGACTATGATTTGACAGCAGTGAAGAACCAGAGGGTGCGGTGGAGCTGCACCTATGGCAAGTGGCTCCTTCAGCACTGTGAGAGCTCTTATCTAAGGAAGAGATACATATGGGAGGGAGCAAGGGTGTACTACCTGGAAATAACAAATTAAATAAATTACTGGAGACTTTTAAGCAACTGTTCACAACTGTATTTAGAAAAAAAAAATGCTATGGTTGTGGTCTTCTTTAAAAGAAGTAGGTGCAAAATACAAGCCTGCCTTGGGGTACCCTGGAAAACATAAATGAGGCCTGATCCAAAATTCAGCTCCTCTGTTGTTGATTGTTTTTTTTTTTAATTGAATGCTTAGAGTTACAACTCCTATTCCAAGCAAAATTTCTAAGTACAGGGTGCAGAGATACTGTGGAGACACAGTGTAATAGCTTTTAAAAGAAAAGGTTCTTGCAACTTTAATTTTAATACAACTAATGTTGAACAATTAGCCATCTTAGATTTGGTTGAAGCCTCTGGGCCATTTTACAAGCCCTAGATCAGATCAGACTAATTCCTGCTTTGGCAACTTGTGACTTTTCTGGTTAGCAGTTCACTTAATGTTACCATGACTTCTTCTCATAGTTTCTACAAAAATACACAGGTAATTTTAACAGGCATACTATACAGACATATTAGTCTAGACCTATGAAGAAGAATCTTGCAACAGGTTCTCCTCTGCCCCTTTCAGCATACCTTAGTGAAACCTTCAAATTCTTAATGTATCTTACGTTGTTATTTGACCCTGGTCTTGGTTTTCACAGCTCTTGTACTATGATAAGAAAATACCCAGAGATATACACATGTGGGCACATAAGGATTTGTACAAGAGGAACAGCATTCTGTTGCATTAATATTACTGTGCTGAGGCCAAAGTTCCTGACTACTGACCGGTTAAATGAAAATACTTCAGGTTTAAAATATTTTTTAATAATAATACCTGTGGCTTCTCAAATGTTTCTTCTGTGGCTCAAAAACCCACAGCTCTTAACAGACTTGTTTTATGCACTAGCATTAACAAATTCTAATAGAAAAACTGAAACGCATACCTCATATTACAGTGGTAAAAATTTATACACCTTATAAAGGAATTTAATTTCCTTATGTGGAGCAGAATTTTACGCAGTGCTTTTAATCAATAAAATTGGTGCAGTTCTTATTTTAAATGGGCCTCTTTTTTTTTTTTTTTTTAATGCTACCTTTTTCATAGAATCCAAAAATCAGAAGGGTCTCCAATTAAGAAAACATTTTCTGTTGTGCTGAATTCATGTTACCGTACTGTGAGCTCTGACATTTTGTTTCTGTGGTAACCAAAATCAGCTGATTAGTTGGCATGGCAACAGAAAAGATGTAATCCCAGCAGACACACTCTAATCAATGCCCCCAGCACAGATGGTCTCCGGAGGATCAACAAGAAAGAGGCTGGCAGGCATTCAGCATATCACGTGGTTGCTCTAGACTAGGCCAGGAAAAAACTAAAAAAGAACGTTTCTCAAACTAACCAATAGCTTTTTAACCCCTTCACTGCACTTATTAATTGTAGGAAATTCAACTGCCTGCACCTATGAGAAATAAATTAATTCCTGTTCCTTAATGCTTGGATTCTTGCAGTAGTGACACAATGCACCTTTTAAAACTCTTCCCCCTTTTGTTAACAGCCTTCTCTCAAACCTGACTCTTTGCTTTAAAAGAAATCTAATGCTTTTACAAATCTGGAATGTGATAGAGGGCCAAAATCACTGGGACTGTTTGAGTGCTACAGTCATAAATCAGGTCGATGGAGCACAGGAGAAGGCCTGTCCCACCAGTGGGTGCTCCCTGATCTGAGGGTGGAAGCAAAGCTCACCTTTGTAATGCTATCAGGAAATATAAAAATCACGAACTGCAGAAAACCAGTTTGGCTATACATAAAGTTGGAGTGTCAGAAAACACTCAAAAACAGAGTATTGGAAATACTCATAATTCTTGCCTTTGCCTGGAGAAAAACACAACAAACATCTGCCTAGGCAAATGAATATGGTAGTTAGGGCTTTGGCCTCTTTTTTTTTTTTTTGCCACTCTAATACATGCCACAGACTTTATTTTTTACAATATTTATTTATACCTTGATAAAATCTGTTCTTAAATGTGATCCTTATTTTATGTGGACAACAGCCCCAAAAGACAAGCTAAACTATTTGTGTCCTCACTGGTAGGCATGTTCTAGCCATATTTGTTTGGAAAAAATTGGAAGTGCCGTGTTATATATTCATCTGATATTGCAGAATGCAGTGAGTAGCTTTAACTGGGAAAATGTCGGAATGAATAAAATTCAGCTTCAGATTCCTGATTCAATATGTGATGAGAACTGTTCCAGCCCATTATATTAGATGCTAGTGAATTTGAATCTTATAAGTTGTTCGTGAAATTGAAATAGCTATTAACAAGAATTGTTTATTTGTATTTTTGCACAAAAAAACCTCTTCACTGGGTCAAATTCAGACATGATGTGAGGAGCTACACAGTCAACTGGAGTGCTGCTTATGGGAGTTCTGTTCTACTAGCAATGCTGTGGGAGTTAAGAGTCTACCTTTGGGTTCAAGATCCATGACCTCACTATCTCTGCTAGAAGTTACACATGCACAGCTGAGACAGCATTTGGCTCTAACTTATTTCTGAGAGCAACATATTCTTTTCTCCTTTATTCCACCAAATGCCATCTTCTATTTCAACAGTTTTACTTATGCAGCCATTTTAACATACAGCCATTACAAAAAAACCCACAATCGTTGCAGGCAGCTACACAAAGAAGCAGCTGCCCTACACCTCTCCACGTTTTCTACACGTGGCAACCATGGACAACTCTTCCTGAGCACTGAGGTGGCGAAGAGTTGCCACCCAGGAATATCTCCGTGTTTGTGTCTGTCTGTGTAAGTCGCAGGGGGCTGGAGTGGGACAGCTGGAACAAATATACCGTAAAATGCACACCTCCCATCTCACCAGCACTCTAGACATGGGTGGCTTCTTCTCTCTATCCTTTAAGACCCACACCATGAGGAATAAAATTGTTAGGGAAGACACTACTGAGACACACATGCTAAAACTACATGGGCCAAGCAGCCCCTAAGCATGATGTTGTCAATATTAGTGCCTTGTTAGATTCTAAAACCTCCCCAGTTCTGCAGGATAAGGGCAATATGGATGGATTATCTCCTCCTGATGCACCTTCTCTTTTGTGCTTTTTTCCATATGAAAGTTGATGTTCATAGAAATGAACAGGTACAAGATTCAAAAGAAATATTTTCTGTTAAATTTTGAAGTGTGCCTTTCCATTTTCAAAATCAGTTTACTGATTTTTACTGGTTTTTAAGGTAGGATTTTTATTTTGACTTGGACTTTCCATCTTTTTGGTACTGTTTTTATAAATATACAACTCTTACTTCAATTACAGAATTGAAGTAGCCAATGCATGAAGACAATTCACTATCAGTTGCAAATATTGAATATGTACTAACCCCCTGATGCAGAATGTGCTTTAATCAATTGAGTCCTTCCATTGACTTCCCTGCCCTTTGGACCAGCATTCTACTGTATTAAATCACCTTTTTCCTAGGGATTTACAGTCCTTAGACTGGGTATCAAGTGTAAAGTGAGTAACCCAAAATGGTAGGTACCAGCAATGTAAAATCTCATTGTTGCTTTAAGACTGAGCCAAGAGAAAAGGAGATGGGAAGGTTGCATTTAATTCATGTACATCTGATAGTTCATTATGCGCTTCTCTTGCAGTCTTTCTGGGAGAATTGCAGAAGATGCCCACAGAATTTTCCAGTCATGTAATGAATACAGAAAATAGTAATTAAAGGGATTGAAGGATTTTCAGTATTTGAAATAATTTGAGTCTACCAGAAAAATGCAACAGCCAATATTTTTCACTCTCAAACACACCGGAAAAGAAAGAAAAAAAACAAAACAAAAACAAACAACGTGCTTTGTTGAGTCTTCCCTGTTACCTTGGTAAACATGGGTTTTCCATGCTGAGTGACCATGGTGCATTGATCACAGTCCACTGTGATGGATGAGTTGTGGTATGACTCTTTTGAGTGCTTGAGAATGTAATACAGGTCTGTTACACCTCCTTCAAAGACAGTGCTAAAATAACGAGGAATGAGGGTCCTTCCAATTGCTGTGAGGAAAATACAAAGCAGAATTCAGCAAATGCTCTAGGTTATAAAATTTTCAACCATTTGCTAACAGAACATGAATAAATTTAAGTGCAATGAAATCAAACTTTCATTTAAGTAATATAATACATGTTTTCTATCTGCTGTAGAAATGGAGTTGTGCCTGCTCCTGCTGAAATCAATGAAAACAGCTTATTCTGATATTCAGAGAGAGTGAGCTCATCTTATTTAATCTTTTTAAGCTGATGGTGAGTTAGAGTCACTTTTGAAACCATCTGCAAGTTTTTTGTCCCAAAGTAATTATCATACAGAGAGCCACATGGTGTCAATTATGACTGAAAGTTGGATATTACTCATAAATGTATAAATACAAGTGCTGAGCACTTGCAGAAATACATATGTACACCCAAAAAAGCAAAGTGCATTTATATAGAGAAGTGTGGACACAAATATGTTTGCGTGTGTGCACATATATGCGTATGCACAGCCACACACACATACACACACACTGTCGATTAAATAGGACAGCTACTATCAGTCTGGAGAGTGAAGGAAGACCTGAGAATGCAATACAGTGTATACGATTGCCAACAGAGAGTCTATGTGAAATCTCTCTTTAGACTGTGTGTATTTGAGCCACAAGCTAGAAGGTCTGAGCAGACACCTGAAGTAGCTTATATCCACCTCTTAAGCTCAGGAGTTTAGACTCCAAGTACTGCGTTCTCCAAGTAAGTAATAGTAATAGTGAGTTTGGCATGCATTTCAGATGCACGGACTGGCAGAAAAACTGGTATCAAAGGCAATTATCTTGTACGCAACCGATGTTTTCCACCTTCTTTTTTTACAGATAAATTTGGATGCAACCACAAGCTTGTAGGACAGAACACTTTAATTTATAATAGACCAATACTTCCATATTGAATGAGTCATTGCCTTGCATGCATTAATCAATCCACAGTAATTCTGAGTGGTGGATACATGAAA
Organism: Numida meleagris; assembly: GCF_002078875.1. Classification (NCBI taxonomy): domain Eukaryota; kingdom Metazoa; phylum Chordata; class Aves; order Galliformes; family Numididae; genus Numida; species Numida meleagris. The sequence goes on along the minus strand of NC_034412.1, from coordinate 82,901,633 downwards.
ATTACCTCCATCTACAGAGGGAAAAACTGAGAGATCTAAACTAAGTGTTCTGGAACAATGAGACAGAAAAGTCACCATCAACAGGCAAAATTAGAGTTGATTAGTTCCTAATTCTTATTTATCCACCAGGACTATGTGGTGACTCATGCCTCTCTTATTTGCTGTATACTTTTCAGAGTAATTTCTAAAAAACTTATTTTCATAGGAATTTTGCCAGCGTACAAACAAGGGCACTTGACCCTAAAAATGTATTCGCAAGTGGGTGTTGTAAATTAAAAACTACGGTGTTTTCACAGAAGTGGTTCTGTGAAAGCTGTTTCTGCTCTGTGCGTCACAATGTGGAATATTGCATGTGCAGTTATAATGCACATTATATAAGGAAAATATACAAATATAGAAAATAAGGACTTGTTAAAGCTTTTACAGTAAAATATTAACATAATTTTAAGTATTAAAATATACTGCGCTCTCTGGATGTGGCTGACAGTTCAATGAATACTTTGAACAACTATTCTACAACTCAAGCTCCTAAAAAACCCACCCACTCGCCATGCATATATTAATTTTCTACAGTCTTTTAATTCAATTTAGAGAAAATGAAGTCCAGTGTATCAGCATAAGACTCAAGCTTTAACTCAAATTTTTCCATGTTGGTATGGTATATAGCGAAACTTGAAACTTTCCCATCATGTTAATTTTTTGCTCCCCTAAGGCTAATTAGTGCAAATTAAATTTCCTGCTAATCATCCTAGGCAGCGAATGTGTGATATGAAAATCCAGCATTCCTACTGATTGTGATAAACCTCTATTCACGTGACTTAGGCACCACATAAATATCTTGAACCTTCTTTAACTGCACTTATAGACCATTCCCAAAGTAGCATGGTTGTATGGTGCTGGTTTCAGCCTTGTAACCGCAGCTACAACACATTAAAGAAGGCTAGTAATACATTAAATAACTTACTGCTTTTCCTAGTAAGCATTGTCTGTGCTTGCCACTGGGATCTGCTACTGTGAAAAACAAAGTGGGGAGCCAAAAAGATGAGGAAGAACAGAGGTGCATACAAGGAGATGCCCCATGGAACCTCATTTTCAACTACAGGTGTCCATGCGGACCCTGTCTGTCTGTAAAAGGGAAAACTGCTCACGTGAGTGTCTAGCATACACTAGCATAAACCTCCAGGAGAAACATGCATGAAACCCTACTGAGAAGCGGGCTGGTCCTCGGCTCACTGAGCTGCTTTTGCTGCAGAAGGCAGGTTCAAGGCTTGGGCTCTCTTCCTGAAGCACTCCATGGCTTAAAAAGATAACTTATTTTCTAGTATAAACATGACTCTGTACAGCGGTAACAAAGCTTATTTGTGCAGGAGATGTTTCCAAGAACAACAAAGGGCTGTGGAACAAGCCCTTATAATCACAAACTTTCTATGTTTTAAGTGCAAAAGACTTGCCTTGATGTTTTCTCCCCCAGAACATAACTGTGTATATGAACATCCAAGCACTCTCAGCCCTGCTCTTTATTTTTCCCCCCAGTCTCCACGCTCTCCTACCCTCGAAGTCCTACTTTTCCCCATCTTATGGTCAGCTTCTATGCACAGGTTATCTTCCATGTTCACAGTTCAGCTCTCAGCGCCTCCCTGCCCCTAATCCCCTTCCTCACATGCTGCCCATTCCCCTTGCTCAGGCAGGCTCACTAACTCCCCTACAGCTCCCCAGATCCCACATTCTTACCTAAAGCAGGCCGCACTATCTACTAGCAGTCTCCCTGTTCTCCTCCTCTCTCCCCCAAATGCAAGCTTCATGCACGCTTTCTCAGTGCCCTTCCCACCCACCCAGGCTGCACAAACCTCCTTGCTTCCTACAATATAAGCCCTTCTTCTGCTTCTGGATTTTGTGTATTTTTCCCCAGGATCCTCTGTCTCCAACTTTTCTCTGCCTTGTCGAACCCCATCTCTCCTCCCTTTGCTCAGCATCTCACCCAACCAGAGACAAGGCAAGAGCACCTCTTCCCTTTGTGCCCTCCATGCAACTAAGCAGCTCCCTATTCACTGCCCATGTTTTTCTCACTGACATCTAACTGTCCCACAATCAGCTCTCCTCTTTCCCTTTCAACTTCAGTTAATATCTCTCCCCTCTCACACTTCAGTGACATCAGATTTCTTCCCTGGTTTAGTCTCTTTCTATTTTTTACCTTCTCTTCCCTCTTTCCTCTTTGCTTATAATGCCTCATTGCAGTGAGAGAGTTTTCTTCCTGGATTTTCTGATGACAATGCCACAGTCAAGCTGCTTCCTTCTCAGGGCCACCTGGACCCCAGTGCATCTGTCGGGAGCTCCGGAGAAGGAAGGGCTTCCTGCTCTCATGTGCAGCACTGGCTGACCGTCCATTATGTTCTGGAAATGGGATTTGCAGTGGAAAAATCCAGGAGCCCACAGAGCCTAGAGTCCAGCTACTCTTTGCAGTACGTGTGGAGATAGCCTACTGGGCTCCATGAGCAGGGAAATTTTGGAAATTTCAGCTGTCAAACTCTAGTGAGGCCTGAGCTGAGTACTTCAGAATGGTGTTTTTTTTTTTCCCAAAGATCCATAAATTTGCTAAATTCAGTCAGATTTACATAAGAAGGACAAAAGGCAACCCCTGCCACAAAGGTGAGCAAATCCCACTCCACAGCATCATATGGACTTGAAAATAAAAATTGCAATAATTTTGTAATATGGACAAAGCAGTATTTTTTTTTTCCATTTTCAAAGACAGAAATCATTTTTGGCTTAGATAGGAGAGAACTAGCTGCAAGCAAAATAAACCATAATTTCAGTTTTATTGGCTTAAGTTTGGCAAAATTATAAGCAACGAGGAAGAAGTTATTTTAATAGGATTTATTAAACAGTATTAATAATACATGCTATATCATCTGCCCTCAAGAACAGATTAGAATAGCCATGACTGCAGATGCTGAAGCTCTGAGCCCAGCACTCAGGGTTAGGAAAGCAGGCATAGATTCATACCTGCATCTACAAGAACACTAGCAGGATCTTACAGTGCCATTACCCAGAACAGGCTGTTTTATCGAGTGAAATGCAGCATCCTGCACCATAAGAAATTGGGTACACTGTGAACTGGAAAGAAAATTCACCTGCCCCTCCCTCAGCATTCAGGCATTAATGTCAGATCCCTGGAATGCTACTTTGCATTTTGTCCTGAGCAGCATCCTTCATCCCTAACTGAGTATCTAAGGATGTACTATTTCCCAAGAGAGGCAGGCACTGCCCCTTAACGTTTGCTTCATTTGTGCTAGCAAATCCCCAGACATCAATGCAAACTGGCAAAGATCAGCTGGATTTAACAACAGGTGATGATGGTTATTTATATGAAGGTGTCAGTAAGAAAGGTGTATCTGAAGTGATTATTTTGCACAAACTACAATGCTGTCGCTGGGATGATGTACCTTTAGCCTGCTCGGTAGCCTGGCTACACATGGCTCCGTTTACATTTCCAGAGGATCAGAGACCTAACTACAATTTTAGAATTGAAATATAATGGGTAGATATGTGACACTTCCCTGGATATGAGCGGTCCAGAAATCAATTAATCCAATCAATGTAATTGTGGTACCACCACATGCCATGTGGTGGTGGTGGTACTGTTGTTTTGTTTTGTTTTTCATATCAAATGGAAAGTAAACATGTTTTTCTAGTTCACAGGAAACTGGTATTATTTGTGGGCTAGGAATAGAAGAATACTTCCTCCCTTTGTGTCCCAAAGATAGGCTGTCAAATTCTCAATGCCCTCTCTACAGAATGGAGGTTCGTGGCCTCTGTTGCAGAAGCAAGGCTCGACAGCAGGCCCCTCCTTGCTCAGCACACTTGTCAAGGGTTGCCTTTACAGTATAAGCTCTCAGCAGCAGAGACTTAGATTTAGCATATATGTATACAGCATGTAGGATAACTGCCAAATTGGTACAGAAGTCAAACAATAGAAGTGTTAGCCAGTGAAATAAAAATACTGGATTGATTGCTTCCAGACTTTTTTTGCAGCCTGTCAAGTCCTATGTCTTCAATAAGAGCTACGGTACAAAATAAGTAATAAAACAGACACAAATACAAAAACCAAATATAAAAAGCCTTTTAAAGTTCTGAAGAATCAGCAACAGAATGAAAAAACGACATTGTGCCTGTTGCTTAAATGAGCTCTGTCTGGAAGCAGACTGCAGCTGATTATCTCATCAACACGTTATAGATGGGATTGAGGAACAGCACTGGTTGGGACTGCGGGTTTTTTTGGCTCCCAACCCAAAATGTTATGATGTCCTGTACAGCTCCAGACAGACCATGAAAGTCTCTTCCTTGGGAGATTATCACAGCTGGAGTTCAGTAATTAAATGCATAGGCTAAGACCAACTTTCGCTCAGCCAGATCTAAAGGCTGGGGAAGTCTGGAGATGACTTCTCACTGATTGCAAATGAGCTTTCCTGAACACCACAGAAGAAAGCCTGAACTTACTGTTAATTGTTAATTGACTCTGGCTATGGCTAATTGACATCTGTGTGGACCAGAGGCTGCCACAGCCATTTATGCATGTGTTTGTAACCAAAATAAATGAATGCACAAAAAGCAAAACATTATGGAGTTATACAGTGATGTCACTGCTCTCCTTCTGCCCCTACTTTTGTTTCAGTTTGCCCAGATTTGTCTCACTGAAATATCACATCCGGTGTGTTCCCTCCCAGACACAGCTCACCTAGCTGGGATGGAGAGGGAGTTGGGACGGATGCGTTCTCTAGGCTTTACTCAGCAGCTCTGCTAAAGCTGGGGAGGAGGGAAGGGAGAGAACTGATGCTGGGATGAGTCCCAGAGTCGACCATGTGAACATCCATCCACATTTACAAAACCTTTTCTGGTGAGTGGATTCAAACCCAAACAAAATGAATCTGTCAATTCCCGGGAAAAGCTACTGTACGAAGGGCAGTGAAAAGACAGTCTAATTAAAGTCCAAATTCTGTTTCAGAGCTGTGTGGGCCATGTTGATTAAACCACCCACATGTGTCCAAGGCAGAATCTGGCACACACAGACCCGTCCTTTTTCACTCCCTATCTAGTGGGTAAGATTGGGCTTCTATTCATTTAGACTACTTATAGAATAACTATTATAATGTATGATTAATCTGTACTGATCTTAAAGGAAAATTCCAGTTATTCATACAAATAAAGTATTAAGTAAAATTAAATGTATGATTTTAAAACTATTACAACAATGATGGTAAAAATAATACACTATTGTATACTATGAATAGCGGTATACTACTAATAGTAACAGCAGTATTTTATATTCAGAAAATATCTGTATAATATGCAGATGGAATAGTTTAGAGACTCCATGAAATTTGGAGGACCGTTTACAAGTGTTACTTCCATATTGCTAATAAAGTACAGATTTTCAAGAAGTAAAATTAGCTGTTCATTCCTCCCATGTCCATACAGATTTGTTTTTATACTTACCAATCTACTTAGTACTCTGTGGCAATTAGGGAAAATGAATGTTTCTGATGATTTTGCCCTTGTTCTCAATTTTTTAACAAAACTGCAAAGATGAGTAACATGGATTCAGTGCTGTGACTGAGTGCCTTGAATCCTTCCCACACTCAAATCCCATGTTTAGTTTTTTTTCTGATCCATGATATCTGCATATCTTATTTATTCTTATATCAAAACTACTGCCTACAGATAAAAGTTTTAACCAATAGTACTAAAACATATGTAATTGTAAATGTCTACTTTTTCTTCTACAGTTCCTGTGTAATTCAAGTGTTGTTAGATTTGACTCTTCCTTTTCTTCCAATAAGTATTTTCTAACACCATTTTATCCTGGTGAGCATTTGCCTATGTAATTTTGATTCAGTTGACAGTGTATTTCCTTTTCTTCTAAGTCTGTAAGTAGCGCTTCAATCCTCTAAAATGCACTTGAGTCAAGAACAGGTAACAGAAACTTCATGCCAGTGAGGCCTCAGCTTAATTCTCCAGACCTTACGACCTTCATTCTCAAAGACACATAATCTGCAACTCAGTCTTAAATCCGTCTCTCTGAAAAGTGATAATATTTTACTATAATTCATTTTGGTGAAAATAGCCAGAAAACAACTATAAAAAGCTCTATGTGTCGCAACAAAGCACCAGCTTAGTTTTTCATTAAGGAACTCAGGCAGCCTACCTATTACAGCCTCCCAACCTTTTCCATGTTATACTATCAGCACTCTAGCAAAGTTTCTTAAGTAACTGCACACTATAACATTCAGAGCCTTCAGATCTGTAGAGTATTCCAGCCTTGGGTGAGAACCTGGGGGCCAGGGGATGTGGAGAGCAAATGGCAGAGACCAAGGTCTCTTTCAGTGGAGCACAGCCCATGGCTGGGCTTGAAGGGCCTCTCTGGGACATTTGGTCCAGCTCCCTCAGAGCAGAGGCACCCACAAGGGTTGCCCAGAACAATGTCCAGTTGGGTTTTGAATATCTCCAAGGATGGAGCCTTCATGGCCTCTCTGGGCAGCATATGCCAGTGTTTCATCACTTTTTGAGGAAAATGCTTTTTCTTATGTTGAAATGGAACTTTGTGAATTTTGCTGGGTGACACAAAGAACATTCTATCTATCTCTGTCTTCTTTATCTATGCCCCATCATATACTTATGTAGACTGACAAGATCCCCTCCTCCAGACTGCACAGTCCCAGCTCTCCCAGCCTTTCCTTGTGCAGCCCATGCTCTGAGCCTTTAGTCACTGGCGTGCCCTTGCTGGCCTCACTCCAGTGTAGCTGTGCCTTTCTTCTACCAAGGAGCCCTGGCTGGATATCCTGCTCCAGACATGTCTCCTCAGCTCCAAAGGAAGGACCACCTCCCTTAAACTGCTGGCATCATTCTTAATGCAGCCCTGGAGGATTCTATGCCACACAGGCACATTGACAGCTTATGGTCAACTTGAACTGGGGTCAGCAGCTTGGGGATCAAGGCTGACTGCAAGAGGACATACAGAAAGTGGCTGTCTGTTGAGCACACTGACTACAAAAGGCTGATGTATCATAGCCAGCACCTTGAACTCCAGCACAAACAGCAGAGTACTGCCCCTGTGTGACTCTGGACTAACTTCAGTATTCAAATCTTTGCTCCATGTCCAGGGATATTACCCCAATAACCTAGGGAGTCTACAGGCCAATCATAAAATGAAAACTCAGAGCTCATTTAGTTTGTTGCTTAATTTAGGTTTAAATTAGAAATCTGAATTGGGTTTCTAGCAATACAGAGCAGATCATACCCTTACCTGACACTGAAAAATTCACAAGTTCTTAATGGCAGCCACAGTGTATGCTGATTTCTTAAGCTGGAGGGGAAGTGGTTTGAGGGGATTACCCATACTCTTATTTCACAGACAAAAGATCTACCTTAGATAAGGAAGCTCTACTTCTAACTATAAAATGTCCACATATTATAAATCAAAATCATAATTCCCCAGCAAAAATCCATACACAAATATTTTAGTGAAGAGAATATTTATATTTGCATAAAAAATCTGCACTTAAAATGCTAATAAGCCAGAACAAGCGGTTTGCCTGGCTGCTTTATACAGCCTGTGCTAATCATTCTGTTTGAAGAAAGCAGCATTTCAGTTAACTTTGTTCAACAACTGCAATGAAGAAAGTTTTAAAGGCAGACCAAAGAGGTTATTCACAGCTGTATGATAAACCACTGTCAAAATATAACAAACCACAACCAAACTCAAGCAGAAAATGACAAAATGTAAGACCGTAAAAATGATGGAAATTGTGCAGGACAGGCATTTTAGATGAACAAATGCAATCTGTACCAGCATAAAGGACCAGCACAACACAGAAAATGATACCCAGGAAAGCCGTCTGAAGAAGTAAAGGCAAAAACATAAAATTCAAATGACAGGACACCAAAAGGAACAGACAAAAAGCAGGCAAACCATCGAGTTGTATTAAATCAAGCACACTTCTGACCCCTGACTTCACATGACCTACTAGAATACTAAACATGGCATTAAACAAAAAATCACATAAAAGCAGAGGAAAAATGACATTAAGATAAAATGATATTGGCCATACTCTCACGTGTTGCCACAATTCTTTCATACAGGTACCCATGCTTCTCTGGGGCAGAACCTAGAGCTCAATATCCAAGCTTAGCTGCTGCAGAAAATGAGTGTTTGTCTGTCCATGGCGTGACCGTGATAGTTTACCAACCAATGCACACACTGCCCAGTTGTACTCAATCTCTTGTTGATTTCAACTCAAATCATTCCACAAAAATTAAGCAAGTCACTGGAACCACCCCAACTACCACCTACAATGATTCTGTCTATTTTGCTGGGGATCTTTCGCCAAAAATTGTATGAAAGTGTGCAACAATATCTATTGTATTATGTATACTGGCGCAAAGTTGTTATGAAGGCAGATGTCTGCAAATGTAATCCCACCAACTCCTGATCTCTAGTGTTTTCTCTGAATCAAGCTGAGATGGGAACCTGAAGCAGCAAGAAAAACAGTCTTACGTGTGTTCTAAAAATAGTATGAAACATTTACAGCTTGCATGAAGAGTAAACAACTGACAAAGTACTGATCTGAATAATGTATGGCTCCCTTTAACCCACAGAAGCATTAAAAGAGTTGTGAGTGACTGAGCCAATACACTGTGTGTTGCATTTTCACTTCTAAAACTCCAGATATACGCTCAGGTGTAATCAGCAGCAACGTACACCTTTCATGAGCTGCAACATCGATAAATCATGGTTTGGGGGTCAGTCCAGGCTGCAGGTGCCACCATCCCTGTAGGCCCCGTGCTGATGTCCTGAGGAGAGGCCTAAAGACAATCATGGCTCAGCTCAGGTGGGATTTACTTTCTTCTTGGATGCAATTTGCATCTCCTTGCAAGCCTACTTTTCATGACAGAAAGCTATTAGCAGCACTTCAGCAGCCAGTTTAAGGTTAGTTAGCCATGAGTGTGTCTGTTAAACAAGTTGTAAGCAGATACCAACTTGTGCTGCTAATGCTGCGGGGAACCCAAAAGCTACATGCCATCACGTTGTGCCACTACATCTATACAAGCAAACTCTGTGAAGAAGCAGGAGATATTACTTTGGACTCTGAGCCAGGTGTACATGGCTTCTGGTCAGCTCAGTGTGTGAAGTGGACAGGCTCATATAGGCCTTTGCATATAGGCAGAGCTGAGCTCCTCAGCACTGGAAGACTCTTCATGGCAAGAAGCAAGCCCACAGGCAAGTGATGTGAAGAACAATTGTCCCTCTCCTGGATGCAGGACTTCATGCTTACCACAGTCAGTCAAGTATCGCAGCATGGCTCGCATTCAGGTTAAAAATACTAGAGGTGAAATGTGTTTACCTGTGCATCAAAGGGGCCAGAGCATGGTGGGGAGAATGTCTGGAGAACTGGTGGGAGGTGAGGGGTTACAGTGATATGATAAAAGATACATGAGGCATTCTTGAAACCCTGAAACTGCACTGAGCACATGTGGATTGATAGCCAGCATGATTTTTCTGGTAATTTTATGCTGCAGATGTATGAACAATATCTCACCAGTGGATAATATCAGTTGTCGGTTATATACATGTTTTATAACAACCAGAACACTCTTTCTCAAAAAGCTGTCGGTGGTTAGCTTTGATTTCCCTTTTTTCTGCAGCAAAGCTTGCTTTCCCACTCTCTTTCACTTTAAAGCTAATGGAAGCTAACTGCAGAGAAAGTAAAAAGGTATTCAACATGTTAGACACAATCATTAGGAAAATATTCTACCATTTAAAAGCGTTTTGTTGGTTTTAAAAGTGCTGCTTGTTTATTATCCTTAAAAAGAAGGCAAGTGCCCTGTGTTCAGCTATACAAATCAGTTGTCTGACAAAATAATGTCAAATAATAAATAACCACTTTCAGAAAAGGGCAAGCAATGTAACAGGTTTATAATCCTCAGTTAGAGCACACATTATATGTGGTTTTAAATAAAATTTTATGCAGTAAGTAATGCGGAATGCTCTTAACTGGAAAAAGGCAACATCTGTAATAAGCACTGTAACAAACCTGTACTGAGGCTGAAATAACCTCTTTCTATGTTTTCTGTCATTTTAGCTGTATGATACATTTTTTCAACATTTCACAGAGAGCCATTGTTCCATCTTCTTGATATACTGTTGTTGCAATGACTGACTATGATTTCTAGAACCACTGCATGCACAGGCATTGTGACAAAGCTGAACTGCCACTTTAAGGACAGCTCCAGGGACCTCCTGAGCATAAAACGTGGCCACCAAGCAGGATCATCCCAAATGTCCACCCAAAACAACATCCTGGCCAACCCGGTCTAGGGTTGGATGCTCCTGTCCATTGTAGGTGACTCACGGATCTTTAAGGGTCCCTTCCAATTCTAAGGATTTATGATTCTAGGATTCAATTAAGCGTGGAAGTCATAGCTATCAATACCTATTAATATCTACATACAACTCAATCTCAGGGATCTAAACATCACCCTAACAACTCTTATTTAATTACAGAAAAAGCTATAAAAACTTTATAATCTCAGACTAGAAACACATCTGAAAATGTCTCCTGGAACATTTCAGTTCGTACAGAACTGAAAAAAATCAAAGTAGGATGTTCTTCTCCAAAGGTTTTGGAAAAACATTTATTTTTATGCAATAGGATATCTTGATAATGTTACAGTGCTGGCAATAAGCATTCCTCTTAGTGTCAATGGGAATGGACCAGACTGGTAACTTGATGTTCTTATATCTTAGCATGAAAATAGCTACCTGATTCAAAATACTCCTTAGATGAGTTAAATCTATTTTTTTTTCTTCAAATTCTACTACCAAAAGTGGGAAAACAAATTTAATTTGCTATCTTTTACAATTGTTACAGTAAAACATGACTCTCTGAATTAAATAAATAGAGATACTCCACCTTGCAATGTAAGCATGCAAAAGTGGTGCTCTATGTGTACAAAGCTGAAATATTCCCCTGGCTTTCAGAGCATTTCTTCATATTTCACCGGTAAGGTTTCTTTTAACAGGAGCATTGCAAACTTGTCTTGAAATCAAGTGTGTGTGCTAATTACTGCAGTGAATAGTGAGCTGACTTATTTGTTTACAAAGCCTAGCACCATGTAATAGTAAGCTTGGAAAGAATGAATTCATACTTTTTTTACAAGATAAATGAAAAATGAACTGGAATGAATAGCAGAAAATGCCAGCTGAAAATTTTTATGTTGTGGGCATCTAGTACACAAAAAACTAATTGAAAGTAACACTTATTAAGTCAGTTTTTCACTGCAACCATAGAAAAATGTCTTTCTAAGCTCAGTCTCCCTTCACTACTCATACATGAATAGTTTCAAATTACTTTTCCCCCCATTAATTCTCATCTTACTTCAGAAGTTATTCAAGGACAAATCCTGCTTCCTCATGGATCTCCACCTCCACAGTTGGAACTTTGCTTGCGTAATGATAAGAAGAATGGAAGAAAACTATTTTCATTTCTGTAAAGTTGCACCAGCGATCACAGAGCTGAGAGCAGAGCAGGCGTGTGGCACTGATGCAGGATAGGAAGCTGCATCAGAACCCCTCCCTGTTCATCCGGATCATGACAATAAAGCATACTACACGCAGCTTGAAAACCTTGGAAAAAATGGGCTTTTCTCTGCAGCTGCTCATCAGTACATACCAAGTTCTGCATTTTCTTTTTCAGCAAAATTTTGGATTAATTCAAAACTGCCATTTTGCTACCAAAAAAAAGAAAAAAAGAAAATAGAAAAGGAGGAAAATTCACCTATAATGAGGCATGAGGAAAGCAATGTACATGAGTAAGAGCGGTTCCCAGTGTTCCCAGATCTCTGCACAAACCTTGGGCTGAACGTGACATTTCTAATTGTTTTGGATCGGCACTCCTGCACATACAATGCTTTATCCACATCCCTCTTATCCATCTCTTCCTAGAATCAGCACAGCTAGCATACAAATTAAAAAGTTATTCTTGCATACCTCACATCTGGTAAGAGTTAGGAAGTGCTAAAAATCAGGAGTGTTTATTCTCTCAGGCTTTTGACTCTAAAATTCTAGCTGTTTCCTGCCTTTTTGAGAACCTCAGAGGCTTCAAAATGGATAGCTATTGCTTGCCATTGGAAAAGAATGGAACTTTGATGATCTGAGCTGTAGCTTGGAACGCATAAATCACACAACTGTAGAGGTTGGAAGGGACCTCCAGAGACCACCCAGTCCAATCATCCTGCTGAAGCAGGTTCCCCAGAGTAGGTTACACAGGAAGGGGTCTAGGTGTGTCTTCAATATCTCTAGAGGAGACTCCACACCCTCACTGGGCAGCCTGTTCCAGCTCTCCATAACCCTCAAAGTAAAGTGCTTCCTCGTGTTTGTATGGAAAGTCCTGTGTTTCAGTTTGTGCCTGTTGGCCCTTGCCCTGTCACTGGGCACCACTGAAAACAGCCCGACCTCATCCACCTGACCTGTATATATTTATAAACACCAATTCACTCTCAGCTTTCTCTTCTCCAGGCTGAACAGCCCCAGGTCTCTCAGCCTTTCTTCATAAGAGAGATGCTGCAGGCACCTCATCATCTTTGTAGCCCTCCACAGGATTCCTTCTAGAAGTTCTGTCTTTCTTGAACTGAGGAGCTCAGAACTGGACACAGTAAACCAATAACTCATTAAATGTTTGCAAGTGTGTATTTTAATACAGAAAAAATTCACAACAACCAGTGCAATACTAAAGACTCTTCTCTCCTAAGCTTGGGGCTTAGTGCCCTACTGAATGCACGATACAACACAACTCATGTCACATCATTGCAGGCTTTGATTTTGCCACATCTTAAAATTGACTCTCACCTGGTACTGCAGCTGAAACAGTAGTATCAGCATACAGGGACTTATATGCATGAAAGAAAATCATAGAATCACGGAATTGTTTGGGTTGGAAGAGACCTTAAAGACCATCCAGTTCCAACCCCTGCCATGGGCCAGGACACCTCCCACCAGATTGGGCTGCCCAGGGCCCCATCCAGCCTGGCCTTGAGTACTTCCAGTAATGGGGCACCCACAACTTCTCTAGGCAGCCTGTGCCAGAGCCTCACCATCCTCATCATGAAGAATTTCTTCCTAATGCCTAACCTAAATCTCCTCTTTTTTAGTTTAAAGCCATTACCTATCACTACACTTCCTGATAAAGTCTCTGTAGGCCCCCTTTAGGTAGTGGAAGGTAGCAACCTATGTTACAGTATGTCCTTTGTGCCTGAGTACATGGCTACTCCAAGTGGAATCAACACTTATCAAAGTGATCTTGAATTTCTTTAGCTGATCCTCTTTGCGTACACATTCATGCAATATCCTACTGGGGTGGAACAGGAACTCCCAACCATACCCATGCTGTGCCAGCAAAGTAGTGCTTCATTTCCTGGAGCTGTTCCAGTCAGGTGGTGTGCAGTATACTCACAGGCAGGGGTTCTAAGTGACATTTCTCACCCTCCATTTCTCCTAAAAAGCTGCCACTTCCGAGGCAGATGGCAGGATACACCCCCAAGAGACGACTTCACAGGAAGCCTTTGCTCTGCGTGGGGATGCTGTGGAGCGCAGCTGAACTTTTGCTCCTCCTCTGGTATTTCTGCCTGCTTTACTTGCTGAGTTTCATCACTTGTATATCATCCCATTCACATTTTACTCTCTTATTTCATAACCTGTCTGCTTCATTCAATGTCCTTCAAATGAGGGTGCAAATGGAAGTCACTCACATGGAAGTCACCCAAAGCCTTTCCACTGAAGAATTTGTGCTTGCCACTTGTATATTTATTACATTAACAGTGCTCTGTATGTTCTGGATAGTGATAAGTGCATCCAAAATTGCAGAACCTTAAGAATGGTTGAATTTCAGAACACAGGTTTTCTAGCAACTGTGATAAGACTTAAAAGCAAATGGCAGTAATAACAAAACAACATTTTTGTTTACTGCAGCAAGAGCTACAAGATACACTTGAAGAAGGACATTCTAAGCAGCATAAAAAAAAAAAAAAGGTGTTTACTTTAGAAGAGTAAATATTAACTCAAATGTGATCAAAAACGAAGAGAAATTTTTACTTTTTTTTTCAGAGAGACATGTACCCTTTTTGTCTCTCCAGGCATTCCTTATGTTAATAATATTTTCATATATTCTATAGGATTTTATTTGAAAGATGAAACCCTATGCCATACTCACTACACTGCCTATGGTACATTGGGTTGACATATCTTAGGCAAACATTGCTTTGGTGGCTGCATGTGGATGTTTATTAATGGGCATAGTGAGATGACAATCGTGAGAGCTCTTCCAATGACGTATTCATTTATCAGTCTTTCTCTTCAATTTACCAGGAATTACTGGCTTGTCTTTATTAAGCGTGATCCTGAGCAGGAATTTTGCTGAAACACCAAAGAAAAACTGGATTGCCAGCAGCATCAGCGATGTTGAAGGAAAGAATCATTGGTTACCTGTGTATCTGCTAACCTCTGAGGTTAACTACTGCGAGATGGATGATCCATACCAGTGATACCAAACTGATATCACTGTAATGGAAAATTATATGGGTTTTCTTTTTGTTTTTCTCACTATTTTTTCTCAATGTATCACTGACAATAGTAATATGAATCTGTTCCTGTTAGAAACATAGGGGCTGATGCCAGTGTGCCTGCTGCAGAGAAGGATCCCAGTAGGTTCCGTTTAGAACCTTATTCCAGTATGGGTCATCTGTCGCAATATTCAGCAACTGAAATGTCATGAAAGGAGATATTCCCTACTGTGTCCTTTCATACCTAACACTTTTTTGAAACAAAAATGGATGGTATTTCCAATGCATAATTCTGAGTGTCCTGCTGATTCTGATAGCTCTTAGAAAACACCCTAACAAACAAGTATCGTGTAGCATTGCTGTCTGCCATGGCATGACAGTCCATGCTACAAAGTGGTGTGTCACCTGGTTCACTCTACACTGCAGTTCTGCTTCCTGACTCCTCTACAATTGTTACAAAATACATTTACTTCATATATGGTTTTGCTGGTAGAGTAGGACCTCACTTCTTGAAAAAGGTTTGGAAGTACAGACCGATTTTAAGAGCAAATCCCTATATGATCTACCACAAAGTTACTGTCATGAAATAAATTAATAAAAAGGGATGATTTTCTTCCAGAGTTGGAGGATATATTTTGAAAAGAGATACTGTATTTATTTACTTATGCTTTCAAGTTTTTTAATACAGAAACTCCCCTCAGGACCACTGGGGACAGTCAACAGCAGTTGAGTCTTTGCTGAGGTGTAAAACAGACTCTACACTTGAGCAGACAAACTTTCCAATAACTTTTTACACTTTAGGCTGACTTCATACCTCACAATTTGGTGCTGTGATGCACTGTGAATTAACATATGCAAATTATGAATTAAAATATGCAAATAACACACAAATCACACTTATTTCTAAAAGACTTGCCTAAGAAGGAGGATGTAGCTGTCACTTCTAACAATAGCAAACACCTAATAGCAAACGCCTACATTTAAAACTACTAAAAAGACAGTAGTAGTGCGATGTTAGAGCACATCTGAACCCACATCCTCTTTCTAAAGACCACATGAGTTTTTATGAGATCTTTTCTGGTATTAGCTCATGGTGCATTGCTATCGTATGCTACTAGCAAACGTTTTAAAACAGGATAGCAGGAAATATTGCAACAGATAAGCTTGCTGAGAACAACCAACCTTTTCCCCTGAATAGTGAACCGGTAATGCTCTGTGAGAGAGATGGTAAGTACTGGAAAACCCTTGTACCATGAATAAAAAGGAAAGTCTTGGCCTGCATTATTACGTCCCTGCTTTTCTCTGATAAGTTGAGCTCTAAAATAGAATAACACACTTATGATGAGCCCCAAAGTCTTAGCTAATTTGTCATCATATTACCTTGAAAAACTTGAGAACAGTTTCAAAGCCTCTCCTAGTCTTCCACAATGTCCAATGGTGCAGAGTAAACTGGAGGTAATTATCAATCAAGAAGAAATCATTTTCACTTGTGTCATTAAGATGGGTACCTAACATATGGGAAATTACTGCAAATACTTTTACAGGAAATCCTGTTCTTACAGCCTAGTTTGTAACCTACACATAGTTTGATAGAAGTGTAGTTGTAGAAATATAAATATTACTAGATTCTACAGAATATGCAGTAAGATATGCCATGACCTAGAGATTAAGCCCCAGCATTACCTTAATTCTTGAATCTGGTCTGCTGCACTCAAACATGTTTTTCGTTCCTACCCAGAACGGAATCAACCTGAGGAGGGACGTGGCTCAGTGGGCACAGTGAGGATGGGTTGATGGTTGGATTCAAGATCTTAGAGGTCTTTTCCAACCTTAACAATTCTATGATTCTATGATTGCTGAACTACTAAACAGGAGTGGGCACAGTAGTAGCGGGTAAAAGAGTGTTATTCACCTGAAGGTTATGCTTCTTTGCATACAGGGAAGAGGCATGCTCCTATAAATGTATTGACATGAAAGGGGTACAACCATACAGCTAAAGGATGACTTTCATGCAGGCAAAGGCTTATGCTCAGAGACCAAGACACGTGGTGGAGCAAGAGCAAGGCAAGACATTGCCAGCCACAGCTGCTTGCTTCCATCCTGCTGGAAGCACAAGCCCACAGAGAGACACCACAGCCCTGTGATGGTTCCTGCTCCAAACGAAGACATGGCAATGAGGTGGGTGACCAATGCAAACATCTGGGTGGGTGGCTTTTAAATGACTAGAGCTGCTTCCAAGAGTGACCATGCTCCAACAGTGTAGTCTGCAACCATTATTTAATTCTAATTTCAGCTAACCATTTTGTAGTAATTGATGTCTGAATAAGAAATTCAACAGCTGCCTGTATGACTGAACAAATTATATTCTGCTTATAATACTTTCTTAACTCAGCCACCCACTATGGCTGAAATATTTGATTGCTAAATTGATTTTTCATTAATTTAATCTTCAAGGATGATTATTATTCTGAAGCTGGACCACACACAATAAAAATAAGCATTTTATTAGTCATATAGTCATAGGGCACATAGGGAAAAAGACACGTGCCCCGGCTGATGAATCTGGGCTGCTGCATAATTTGTTGTTCTAATGCCAACTTGCAGAACACCGTTGCTTCATCACAGTTACTCTGACAAAAGTGAAAATAAATTTGGGTCCCAATAGTCCTTTTAAAAAACCTCGACCTTGAAAATATGAAACTACTCAGAAGAGGTTATTAAATAGATGTAATAATATTAAATAATCTCAATATTGAAATTTTAAATTAAGAAAAGCTCTTCTTCATTTCTGGAGACATTTGTTAGCAGGAAGACTCCGTATCCTGAAAATACTCTGTGATAGTTTCACAGTAAATACATGCTTTTAAATGCAGGGAATGTTATTACCATAAATTACATCCTTGCAAAAACGTAATCAATTAGCAAAAGGTCATTAATACAAGACGGTTTGCAAATACATGTCACTGAAACTACTCACACAAATCAGTGTTTGCAGGAGAGCAAGAGGGAGACCTTAATACTTTTGCAGTGAAACAACCATGCTTTCTTCAGTGAATAAGTGTCACGGTCAACACTGTAAATTAATGGTCAGTGAAAACTGTCTCAAAATTCCGACTTGGAAATGCTTTCAAATGACCTCTTTTTTTTTTTTTTTTTTTGGCAGTCACTGTTTTGCCAGGCAGAACTAATCCAGTCATTGCAAAGCGGCAGAATACTGCTGACCTCTTCATGCCCTAGAGAGGGAAGTTTTATTTCTAAGGTTAATATTCTCTCTTGTCAGTGAGATTTTCCTTTCATTTCTGAGAGTAACCCAGGCCCAGAAGACTTCAACATGATGCCCAAAAACTAATGAACTAATTAGCTACACCAGAAATGCCCAAAGCCCTGGACTGAGTTGAAACTGGTAATATCTCAACCTGCTTAGATCCACCAGGGATCTCTCTTTAACACTAGATCTTAAAAAAAAAAGAAAGGAAGGGAGAAAAAGAAAGAAATGGAAAAGAAACAGAGGAAAAACTAGCCTTTATGTCATTTTCTCTCCATATTACGGGTACATAAGAATCACAACAAGTTGTGTGATTAAGACGCGAGGATAGGAAGTGTAGTGGTAATATAAAAGATATAGATGGTCATTGACTTACGCCCCTCTTTTTGCTGCTTAGCAACATGCCAGCTTACTACATTCCTATTCTTTTTGTTTCAACTTTCTGTAGAAAGTATGTTTATATTAGAAGAACTGAATTTTTGCAGAACCCTATGCACAACCTTCTGCAACATGCATAATGGTAAAGCAGCAGATAGTTTGGGCTGAAGAGAGCTCAGACGGTTCTGTAAGTGTAATCTCTTTCAAGCAAGTATTCTCCAACAGCATGGGCCAGGCAAACCTAAAATGTTCACCCACAGGAATTTTCTTCTACTTTAGTTCAATAATAATGTGTCATTTAAAGTGCTCTATTAAGACATAGCACACAGAATCTATTACTGTAGGGGAGTAATGTGAAGAACCTCTGCATAGATGAAATTACATCACCTGGACATGCTTTGTTCCCCGGAGCCCATTCCTGTCTTTCTGTATATTTTTTCATTATTTTTATTTCCAAAATTCAGGAATTATTTTAGCCCATTAGAAATATTTTTAATAGGAAAACTTTCCTGTATAGTTAATTACTACTGACAAGCACCGGGAGATGAACATCTATTTTTAGCTTCACAGAACCTTTGTGTTGATTACCCTACTAGAAGGGATGCACACTGGAACCTCTACTGGTGAAATTCACATTGCAGGATGATAACCTATGAAGGTCCTTCCGTATTCTTACACAAATTCAACCTCTTACTTTGGTAAGAGGTGAATTAGTCGTGGAAGTGAATATTTAACAGACAGAGCATGTTTTTCACATTTTTTAAGGTTTGCACTTGTGTCAGCATAGGAGACCAGATTTTTCGTGATATTAAAGGCATTTTACATCCTCTTAGCAGCACAGCAGTTACATTCACACTCATTTTACATTTCCTTTGCCAAAATTATGTAACACATCCTTAACATAAATAATTACATAATTTTACATAGAATGAAAACCAGCTTTTGGAAAATCCCTATCTAGTAAATACAAAAATCTTGTTAGTCTCCATACTCCTGAGCAAAGTTTTAGATATGAATGAGAATACCTCTCAAGGAAAGGTTGCATCTTGCTGTTCAATATCAATTTCAGGGTAAACACGCTAGCAAGCTCTAGGCAAGCAGTGGCATGTATGAGGCACAAACAGGTGATTAAATGCAACGTAGAACATAAGATCTCATAGATCTAAATGTTTAGTCCCCTACTTAGTTAGCAAATCACACCACGTCATTTTTTCCACAAGTTTACTGAGCTCTGCCTTAAAACTGGTGCATTTCTCCCTTCACGGTTATTACTGACTCAGACACCATTGATCTGATGACTAGAAACGCTCTTCTAATTTCCAGCCTACATTTGCTCATATCCATTTGTTTTATTAGTGTCAAGTGCTGCTTTCTCCCATGCTGCTGTTTTGTCCCCTGAAGAGCAAGCCATTCTCCTCTCAGCCTTTACATTAATGGACTAAATAACCACAGTCTTTCACTTTCTTTGCACAATATAAGCTCCTACATCATTTTAATCATCCCTACAGCCCTTTCTAACACTGCTCCTGTTGGATTTCATCTTTCTTAAAAACGGGTGGCTTTTTTCAAATAAGATCTCTCTAGCGCTGCTACGACATTAACATTTCCCTATCTCCACAGGAAATATCTCATTTGATACTTTCTAGGATCAGATCGCTTTCTTCACAGCTGCATCACATTGGTGACTCATAGTTATTCTGTGACTGATTGTTACACACAGGTCTTTTGCCTCCTCTGTCATTTTCAACTGATAAGTCTCTAGCAGAAATTCTTTTTATCAGCCCTTAAGTGCTATCTATACTCTTAAATATCATCTCTTTTCTATTACTTGAGTCCTCAAGGTCAGAACATTTTTCCTGTATAACATTCTGATCATCCTTTATATTAATGATGCCTCACAATATTTTGCCATCACCAAATTCCATTCCTCTACTTCTATGTTTTTTTTTTTTTGCCAACATCATTAATTAAAATGTTAAGTAAGTCAAGTCTTTGAGATTGATCCTTGAAAAATTCTACTGGCATCTTCCTTCCAGTGTGACAGTTCTCCATTTAACACAGCCTGTTGCCATCTCCTTTTTATTCAGTTTCATTCCATTCTGCAAAACTGTTACTAACATCCACTTTGTCGAACTGGACTAGTAATTTCCCATAAAATGCTGAACTCCAAATAATATCAGACCCACCACATTTTCTACCTCTAGAAATCAGTGTAGTTTTGGATAATAACTTTGGTAAATCTCTGTTGCATTTGTTCAAATGTTCTAATGCTGTGGTTGCTTAAAACTAATTTAAAGGTCAGACAAAATGAAATGCTGCCTCCTAAGAAAAATTGTTATTAAAGAAATTTTATTTCAGAACAACCAAGGAAACAAAGGCAACTACTTATAGGCAAGAAATTAAATTAATCAGCTATTAACAAAAATCTAAAATGATAGTAAGAAAGTGTGTAAGCTATCACATAGCTTTGTTTCAGAGCCTTAGAACATACTGTGTTGTAAGAAATAAACATTCTTATATAAACTTGTGTTTTAAACACATCCTCCAACATCTATTAACAAAGCATTCATGCACTTCCGTAATACAAGAAAAGAAGTCAAAAAAGCACAAATCTGTGACAATACATTAGGCTTCTTACAGAAAATGAAGCATAGCAACAAAAAGCTATTTTAAGTGCTAGGAAGAAAAATAAATTGACAAAATTATGAATTTCTATTCTTCAAAAAGATGATAACTCATTTTCCAGGCTGGTTGGAGACTTGATGTGATACTGATTAGTATTGCACTGTAATAGGGTTATTGAGTTTTATACTGTTAGAAAATAAGTCACCATAGATGGAAGATCCGTAGCTTTTAGCTTAATTTCAGTAGCTAACATGTGGCAGTGGAGAGAGTTTTGGAAGACATCCTGCACATCGTGAGACCTCAGCCAGGAGGCACTGGAAGTGTTTAAGCCCAGGTTGGATGGGGCTTTGAGCAATCTGACCTAGTGAGAGGTGTCCCTGTCCATGGCAGTGGATGTAGACTAGATGATCATTAAAGGTTCCTTCCAACCCTACACATTCTGTGATATGATGATATGACAGGCTGAAGCTGCCTGGATCATGAGACAACCACACGTGTAGTCAGTTAACAGGACTGAGGGCCACCAAACTCTAGCTTGGTCTCTACATGCTACTCCAGTCAAAAGGTTTGCAATCTTGTCAAGAACATGTCAGATCTGTCACCACTAGGTATGCCAGTTCCCTCAAGAAAACTACAATAAGGGCAGTGTTGCAGCCTTAGCTTCAAATCACTTAAAGATCTGGATGTAGGATGTTTAAAAGACTATTTAAAGCTCAGGAGTGATGACCCTTTTCCTCTGGTGCAATGTCACTTTCTATCACACGAATGAAGTTCATTTCTGCAGCAGCTTCCTACTCTCCCCTGGTAAGTCTGAGACACGCTTCCAGGTTTGAAGATCAGGTTTTTAATCTATATCCTTCACCCTGGACTTTGTTAATATAAACTCAAAATATTAAAATGTTTCAAGAATTTAAATATGATCTATTCATGAGAGTGACAGGGTTCCTACATTATCATTCTGCTAAGTTTCACCTGGTTTCTCAGAATCATTGCAGAACACTATGAGAAGCTGCCGCTCCCAGATAATTTAGTTACTGAAATCAGTCAAGATCTTCTGGGATACACTGTAACATGCACGAAGGCAAAGTTAAACTCGACAGGAGAAACAGTGGAAAAAGTAAGTTAAACACCTTTTTCCAACTAGAGAAAATGAAGGAACTGATTACAGATAGCAGGAACAGCAAAATAGGAAAATACAGGCTGGAGAATTAATCAGATGATATTAATTAAAAGATGGAAAGCATTGTTTTATGAACCAACGTACCAGCCAGACTATCAAGCAGATCTAATTTCCCCCTCTACACTTTCTGTATCAGAATTGAAAATTTTAGGGTCCAACTACCAAATACATTGGTGAGGAACAGCTGAAAAAAAAATAAGGAAATTTATTTGCTTCCTAGATTATCATAATAGTTTCTCTCACTTTCTGTCAATTGCAATACACAGTATTAATCACTGGCACAATTCTATATAAGACTAACAGCTTTTCTATGCGAAGCAGACTATACATCACATTCTGGAGCGGTAACTTGCATGACTTTGGGACTGAATCTCTCCTCCATGTCCATTTGAGTAGCACTTTTGCACTGAACTACAGTACTCTGGGCAGGAAAGCAAATAGGGACAGGCCCCAGTATTTCTCCTTATGGATAATAACAACAAAATAAATAGAATAACAGGGTTCGTTACTACATGAGATTTTTCTTCTACCACAGGAACTGAAGCTGCTAGAGCAATTTCTCATTTGCCAAACAGGGATTATCATTGGAACCTGCTTTCTCTAACACCAAAGTTGTCGTTGCAAACCATACTGTACGCACTCACACTTCACCAGTATCTCAGTAGTATGAAATCGCTCACATGTGTTCACTCACTCCTCTTTAAAATTCCTTTCCAAAAGAAAAATAAAGCAAGTAAATAGTCATAAGGTACCCAGGATGAAAAATCAGTTCGTTCTGTAACAAGTTCACTTCATTTCAACTATTTCTAGGAGTCTTTCCCCTGACCTTCCCTTAGGGGACTAGAGGGATTTAAGTAGGCCAGTTTCATTTTGTGGCACCAATGTACTTCAACACAAACGCAAGGCAACGTGGCACAAGATGCCACTGACTCAGTTGCTGATGCTGTACTTCATCAGGCCTCAACATCCATGGCACATCTCTGCCAGCCCTGATGCTGCACCTACATTTATTTGCAAGGGGTGTCCTTGCAAACATACTCTTTCTAACTTACAGCTCTTTTCCAAGCTGCGTAACAACTGGGTATACACTTACAACTTGCATTTAATTTGCAGATTCATACACTTTCCTCTTTGGAAATTTTTTCATACTGTTTTTACTTTGATTTGTATGATGTAAACATCTATGTTGTAATCATCACCAAAAATACTTTTATAGGGTTTTCATCCCTCCCAGCGGAGTTTGAAACTCAGACAGAATTCAGGACTTTGATTTTACATTCTTCCTCACAAAATCTAATGTTCCCTTCCATTTAGTAAATTTTAAGTGCCCAAAAGCATGTGCGAAGAAAATCAGCTAGAGTAGCCACACACACCTGAACATAAACTATAGACTGATTTAAAGTAAGAACTAAAGCAGAATCTACAATCTGCACATTTTGGTAAGTGTTAGAATTTCTCTATGAGAGAAGCATATCCTATTGGGATTCTATTTAATATGGCAGGCAGATTCTATCCAGTTGCTCCTTTTATATCCAGGAAAACAGAAAAAAAACAGATAGGAAGTGTATATTATTTTTGCAAGTTCCTATTCTGAATGAGCGACTTACAATAAAGAAAACCGCTTAATGATTCTTTAATGAGTGGAACACATAGCACAATATTTGATCTCCACCAAGTACACCAAGTACTTTTTGGAATGATAATTCATTCTACAACTGAGTACAAAATTAAGGGCTAAGTGATCCATTAACAGGAAAAGTCAACAGCACAGGTATGCTAAGGGTAAATATCAAAACCACAAATAAATGACTAATATAATTCCTGGGACATTTGTGAGAAGTGTTACTTAATGTTACTACATAAATTATATTAGTCATGTAAATCATAATTAAGACTAGATTTTATTTAGGACATTCTTTTTTTAAAAAAATACACTGAGAAAAGCTGAAAATTACGTGTTGTAAGTATCTGCTGTCACCAGCAACATCCACTTGACAGCTGACCAAACTTTTTCCAAGGAAAATCAAACTCCTCAATTTTTCATTAATAGAGTATAGCCAACACCCTTCCTGACTTATCAATTTTCAATAAGGGTATAAAGAATCTTTTAAAATAGCTACTGTCATCAGATAAAAATGTGGAAATACCTATACTATCTTCTCTTTTTAAAAGTGCCAGCAATAAACAGAGTTTTCAGCTGGGGAAGAGCAAGAAATCCCTTGCCCTCCTGTTGCAACATAAGAAAAACAGGCTACTAATTCTCAATACTGATGTACTTTTACAAGATTTATCGTTGTATTAAAAATAGCCACCCAGTACACTACTGCATCTCCTCCTGGGGAGACAGAAGGTTTTATTTCTCTGTACTTTCAATGAATCACATGGAGAGAGAGTGCGTGCTACATGCCCATTTGTGTCGCAACTTTCCTGACATTATACATTAGAGAGGCTCATGCAGCCTAGAGATAGATTTAAGATTAACAGGTATTTCTCTTTAAAATCCTAGGAAGGAGTGCGTGAATGTTGACAGAAAACAGATTTGTATCTAATGCACTGGAAGACTTAGTATTTAAATATTTAAACTGTAGTTAGCCCTGGGCTTTAGAACTGCAAAATGCTGTCCAAACATTCAATAGTCTACCTTTGTTTTATGAGATCATGGTACATTCATCAGCATATCAGGTGCAAAGCAGAGAGGCCAAACTGCTGAGTGATGTTTTTACCTTCCTTTTTAACCATTCTAAGGTATAAACCACAAAAATAGCAGCACACAGTTCATGTTCAATCATATGAAGTATCAGGTGCCATTCCACAGATAAGCTCCAACATACAACATGGCAAGTGAAATGTCTTGGGATATCCTAGTGAAAAAGTAGTTGAATTTGAGCTCATGGAAGCTGAAGGTATTTTCACAGGCTTTTATATACAGAAAAATGGGGTTCATTGGTGTAAGATGGCAAGAAATAATTTCTCTTCTTCAAGCCCCAAAATGCTGTGTAAGGTACTAAGGATCCTGGCTAACGGATACCATATTCCTGGAATCTTTGTAGTAAGATCATATGACTCCTTCAGAGTTTCGTGAGTATTTTACCTTTCAAGAGACTTTAAAATTAAATGTAGTTTCAAAAAGTTAAACACTCCACTGAGGGTTTATATTCTGTATACATTTAAACCAGCTGTCCTATACGTCCTCTCATTATGTGCATAGGGAGTGCCAGTGTTAAATTCAAAACAGATTTGTTCTGTTTCTCTTTCAAGAGTGTGAAGTTCAAAAGAACATTGCCTATTGTTAATTAAACAACGTATACAGTTATATTTCTTTTAATCATTTTCAAGACATATGGGTTGAGTACCTAAACACATTGCTAAATCTAACACCATTGCAGAAATCAGCAAAAGTTACAGCTGTCCACTGCAGCTGTGGTATCCATTATGCTGGTTTTTAACAATAGACCACAAAATAAAACCCACTGCAGGCCTAAAATCCAGGGACAAAAAATGAACTACAAATCAAGCGAGTAGCATCACTGCAGCACTTTTAAATGACATTTCTCAATTAGAGATATCTCAAAAATGGATAGGCAAATTGTGTAAGTATTACACTAAAATCCTTAAAATAGACCACTGACCACTGTCATTGCATTTTTATAAGAAAGCAGCTAGGATTTAAACTTCACATTCATGTGATTTTTTGAACAAATCTAATTTCAATGTACAGATGCTGGGGTGGTTCTTCATGGTGGAAGGGTAACATTCTTTTTTTTTTTTTTTTTCCATGCACAGCACAAATACATGCTCTTAACAACAGCTGTAGCTGTGTTTTGTCTCATGACACCAGCTGGGCTGGGGGAGTATATTTTGACATGTACATACGTCACACACCAGGCAGAGCAGGGATGAACAAGACTATGATGCAACAAGAGAAGGTTTTCTAGTTCTGTGTGAAAGGCCACGGATATTCCCAAGGATACAAGCTACAAACAGAAACATTCCTAGAAGAAAGGTAATGTAGAGGCAAAAAGTTACATGCTTGCACTTTACCTTAGTTGATTATTTATAATTCTAATAAATTGGCAAAACTTTTGCCAATATGTGGAACGCATTCGAAAGTAACTCCCCGTAATCTGTGGGAAATTAATATGGAACTCAAGGTGCTGCCTTGAACCTAGCAGTTGTTCACTTTGCCCAGCAAGAGAAGTAACAATAACTTTAGTGGCCTAATCTGACCCTTTGCTGAAAAGAGTCACTGAAATCTGTTGGAGATTATTCCATTGCTGTTCCACAAAATAAATCAACCTTCAAGGAAAAAAAAGCCACTAGCCCCTCAAGCTTCTGTTTGTCCTCATTTCTTCATGTTCCCATGGGGTCTATTCTCAGTGGCTTTACCTGCAGGCAACCTTCTGCCGACACTCTAGGGAGACTTGTGGAAATCTAACACTATCATTTTTCATTGCAGAAAACACCTTTCAGACTTGAGACAGCAGCAGTGATTCCAGAAGGCAGATCGATTTTTGTTACACATTAAAATACACATTTTAGTCACTATTCTTTAGTTTTGATGACTTTCCTTGATATACAATTGTAACCCTATTTTTTCCTAGAAATTCAATGCTTCAATTCTTTGGAGGATTTGCATCATTATAAACCTTACAGCTAGAATGCAACTGTACATACATGTGCAACTGTACATATATGATGACATTATAACTGCAGTTGTTATGAGGTTGAAAATTTCTAACAAATGCCAAGGAGTATAGAAAGTTAAAAATAACAGAAAATAATATAAAATAAAACGTTTTAAATAATATAAAACAAAAGGAAAGAAAAACAAAGTCAGAAATCAGAGTTTTGAAACTTAAATTATTCCTTAGAAAATGCTGGAGAAGTTATGTGTCTGCAATTATTTCAATGCTGCAAAATAATGTGTCATTTGATACAATCTATCCTTAATGCAGTCTGAGATCGCACTAGCTTTGGTTATAAATTTCTTAATACCTACAGGATTCTTGCCCTTCTCCTCAATTGTGTTTCTTTTGGGATATTTCAAAGACATCTAACTGTTAATACCACTGAGGAGGTTGGAGGAATTCAGAAAGAAATGTGGTTTTCATGTTGCGTTTTGGTGTTCTGGGCCACAGTCAAACTCCAGTGAAACCCGTGGGACTACCAAATCCTGGCTTTTAGCCTTACATCACAGTCTTTCCTTCACAAGAGGCCCTTCACAGCGCTTCATCTGTGGTCTTCAACACAATCAATCCAGCCACCAGGAAAAAGTAAGAAGTGGTTGGAAGTTATTTTTTCCTGACAGATCTTTGGGGTCTATGTCAGGTTCCTAAAGTTACATGCACATCGTTTGGCTGATTCCTCAGTGTCTCAGCCTGTCCCTTCCTCAACACAGTCACAGCTGGGCTGTGCCTGAAACTTCAGGTGAAACTCAAGCACTGCCAGATGGAGCAGCTGTCAAACAAGCTCAGTCTTTCCCTTCAGCTGAACTACAGCCTGGGCAAGGTGTTAGATGCGAAGGTCTACACAGTTGGGGAGAGCAGCTTCAGAAACCCACAGCCCTTAGTAGGCATACTCAGTGAAAAGTCTATGGGACTTCTCTGGATGTATTTCCGTTCTATATCCACGTACCAGTTCTGATCATTAATTCTGCCTGCAGGTTGCAATTTCTTCTCAGCCATTTGTTATTTATCTCCTGTCCTACCCTAACTTGGTTTTGTTTTACCGTGAGCAGGAGCTCTGTTTCACGTGACACACATAGCCATACAACACAAGATCAGCCTTCATGTCTTCTGACTTTTTAAAGGGTGCCTTAGCCAGTGTAATTGATTCAATTGGAATCTCAGTCAAATAACAATTGCCTGTCTGAAAGTGAGCTGAAAGTGAGTGAGGGATCATAATTTTTAATTTTCAAAAATGTGCTATTTTTTCCTATAAAAATATTTTGAGTTATTATAGTTTTCTGTCATTGTATGACTTATGTCAGAAACATGTAGAAAATACCTAAATGTTAACAGAAACATTTCAGCTAAGGAAGAGATAAATAAACATTCCTATTTGAAATAGACTTCACAACTTAAAGATCTGATCTCAGTCATTACTTCTATATAATTTGTAGCCCTCTTTCATTCTTGTTTCTCTTTTCAAAGGCCTTAATATGTCTCAGCATGACTGAAAAACCTCAAAAATTGCATTTTTGTTTCTATAGAACAAAAACTTTTCCCAATACTCACCTATCCATTTCCATTTATCTGAAAATGCATTGTATGGAGAATTCTGAGTCACTGTGAACTCTGGCATAATAAAGCCCTTCTAAGTTGCTTTTGAAATGTGGCTGGAAGTTGAAACTTCCTGAAAATAATTTCTTTATTGTACTCTGTATAACTTCAGCAGCAAATCCCAGTCTCACCTACCCATCCATGCACAGTTTTCCCTGTAACTTAACAGTTAGGGGAGTTCAAACAGATCAGACTCCTGGTCACAAAAGAGACTTTCAGAGTACCTGCTTGTGTAAAGCTGTTTATTCAAGCAGAACTAAGCCAACAAAGGACCCCAAACAGCCTTCTGAACATGTGTATCCAACAACAGCAGCACGTGTGGTTTCCAACCTCGTTTTGCTAGTAGAGGATTCATTCACTCAGCTGTCGAAATACACTCTAAACAAGCAAAATGTAAAACTTATATTTGAATGTATCTTCCCTTCCCTTTCTCTTCCAGGAAAAGATGAAAACAAAGAAACTATAAAGCTACAATAACTTGTTTTTGAAAAGGAAAAGAAATCACATTTTGTCTTTTTTTTCCCAATATAATACAATAATTTTACACAAAGAAAGCATGGAAATGCAGAATGCTAGGGTCTGTAATTTAATTGCCACAATGTATGCAGCCATATTTTAAAATATTCCAAATTTTTCGGCAGGCAAGTTCATAATGTGAATACTGCATTAATATTGTAGAATATGATCCTGCAAAAGAGTTATGCATGTATTAAACTTTACATGTACAATGAGTCCCATTGAATTCAGGAGCTGGCTTGAAAGAGTACTGCAAATGACACAGTTCCAAAAATAATGAACTGCATTATTCATTACATATATAGGAAAATAGCACGGTATATACATATGTATGCACGCGTACATTTTTATTATAGACAAGAGCTCCAGTTAAGTTTGCTTAATGTTTTTTTTAATACAATACTTCAGTTTCAGTTGCTTATGTCTTTGCTGAGCTGAAATTATTTTGCTGAAATTTTCCAGGCTAGATGTTTGCCTCAAATGAAATTTTATTTTTTAACTTTCAGCAAAGCAATTTCTGTCTTTCTGAAAGAAGAAGAAAGTTAGGGAAACATGTTATTCACCCATGTTACACAAAAAGTCAAAACCTTTCATTTGTGAGGAAGCTCTAAGGCCTTGATGCATTGAAAGAAGAATAGGAAGTATGGTAGGATGAAGAAAAAGGTAACACGCAAAAGTTTCCCTGATATCTAGGATGTGACTGTGACTGAGAATCCATTTTTCAAAATCTGTACTTTTCACACAGTAAAGTACATCAGAGGCTGCTAGATCAGTCACCTCAGTCACCACATGTTCTGCTATATTGACCATGAACCTTTGGTTCTGGCTGCTAAAGTACATCTCTTACAGAAGGGGCTTCCTGTAGCTGTCAACTGTATAGGTCAAGAAATGAAGACTTATTCTGTGCAGCAAAAGAGTCCAGCAATTCTCAAGACAGTGTTTGTTTTTAAATTATAGAAAAGAGAATTTTCAAAGAAATCACTATCGATAACATCAGGGTTGCTGACTCAGAAACAACATACCTCTCATGGCAGGAGATGAAACGGTGCACATAAATCTGCCAGTTATGCAAGTCTTGATTCAGGTGGCCAAATGTCAAGTGTCTATTGGCATGTGAAGTACTGTATGGTATATGAGACATTCCCATATGGCTGAAATAAAATGTCACTGGCCTCTGGGGGACCTGCACTCTTCTGCAGTAGTAGCTGGAGACCATAGTGGGCAACTATTCTTGGGTACAGCAATCCACAGCCTCACAGCTCTACACAACACTGGAACTTAAACAGGCACAGAGAAAAAGAAAGGCTTGATTGGGAGGGCTCATGACATGAGAAGAGATTAAATAAGAGCTAAATTTTTCAGTCTAGAGAAGTGAAGTCTGAAGGTGTTGCACCATGGCAGCTCATGCTGATGTAATTCACAGATACATTACGCTTGTCCTTTCTTTCTTTTCTTTCTTTCTCTCTTTCTTTTTCTCTCTCTCTCTCTGTCTGTTTACTGCAGTGACATGGTCCCTCCCTTTGCACTACCACTAGCACATGTGCTGTTTGACAGCACGTGAGTTTTGGAAGCTGCTGTGGCAACCAAATAATCCAGCATTTGAAGTAATTAAGCTTCCATGGACCTGCAGTCTGAAACATGTGATGTAAACAAAATCAGAGGAAAACATGGGAGAGGTAAAAGAACTATTTAATTTAAATTGAATGTTGATGTGACAAAAAAATAGCTCTAAGCAATCAAAAATAAATGTAATCTACAAATTACAAAAGAGTCTCTAAGCATTACCACTTTGTATTTTAAAATAGCCTTCCAGCAGCACTGATGAGAAAAAAATAATAAATAACAGAGCTTGACCAACATAATAAATGGATTATATGATGTGGTGACCTGTTCCACCACAACTCTGGACTGCATTTTTGTGTTAAGCTCTTTCAGCATTGTCCACATCTTTCCTCAAGACCAAATTCCTTGTTCACTACGATGGACACAAGCATGAGACATCAGTGCCATCCAGTGCACACAAGAGCCCATGTGGACTTGGCATAATGTGTGGCTGAGTGAGCTACCAGGCATGCTTGCAGCAGTTGTCTGCAGATAGCTTGCAACACACCGTATGAGATTCTCACACAGAAAGCCATGCTTTATTAAGCTGCTGAGTGAGTTGTATTTCTGCCTTCCTGGAGCTTCCCATTCCAGTGCCATGCATCTACTGCTAATGATCCAGAATGGTCCTTCCAGCAGTACGTCCAAAACTCCCAAGTTTGAAAAGAACAACAATGACAAAAAAAGCTATTGCTTGTCCTTGTCCACAACTTTTAATAACTTTTAATTACATGAGCTCCATTTCTTTTTCTTCTTCTAAAAAACATTCTGCTAATATGATATGTAAGTATGTACAAACTGGTAACATGTGAGGTGGAAGTAGCTACTACCTACAAAACTAGCTCCAATACGTTTCTTAGGACAGCATGAAGGTAACTCTCTTCTCCAGTTACTCATTTCATTGTGTGCTATAGTTCGTGCGTTCCCTCAGGACACAATTTTTATTTTTAGAGAAGCCTCTATTTGCTGACTGTTGTGAAAGGAACACTCAGGAGATGCGATTAGCAGTCACTTGTTTCAGTAAACACTGAATGTAACATATGCCTCTCAAGTAATGTGTATCCAAACATACAATTTACAAATAATTAACATCATGTTAATTAGTCACATTAATTTATGCCACTTTGTGGAATTATTTCCTCAGAGTCTTTAGGAATGCTGCCAGCAGTTTGAGCCAAAGAGTGTGAAAATTTGCTTGAAGTAACTGTTGTGACTGGCTGTGACACACAGCTTGAACAGCAAGCAATGAGGGGCCAAACGACTGACTGAGGATCACCCAGCCTTGGAGGTGGGGTGCACTGACACTGCAAATGGTGTGGGACAGCCAGGGGATGTTTCGGGGGGAGCGGCCCAAACAGGCCCAGCCGCGGCCTGCCCCTCAGCAACCATGTGCGTGAGGTGATCTGCCACAGCCTGGCAAATTCCCGTAATTACGGCGGGTTATTTCAGATGATGAATCCTACAAAAAAGCTGTTGAAACCAAACATAGCTTCAGAACTGATAAATGCCAAAATTAAGCTTTAACTTCTCAAAAACAAAAGAGAAGCCATTTGGAATATTGGCACCATCTCAAAAAAATCAGGCACAGCTATTCTTAAATGTGTGAGAATGGAGCTACTAAACACAGCTGTACATCTCAGTAATACAATATGAAATGTGCCTTGTAGAGAGGAATAAAAAGAGGCTCAGTCTGAGAACTGAGATGGTGAGGCCAAACACAGTCAGAAACAACGGAAGTGATCTGCAGCCACTTATGTTTTCAAATCAATATTTCTGCTTTCATAAATAGTTATAATTTAAAACTGCATAACATTTGCATTGGGATTGCAACTGCTCCATTTTTTAGGACAAATAAAATAACTCCAAATAAGTACCTGACTGTGCAAGGAAGAGCATCACCAATGTATGTTAATGCATCCAAATTGTGGGGATGATACAAACACCTCAGCTTGCATTATACATTCATTAGACTTCTACAGAAAAAAAAAAAGCAGACAGAAAAAGCATCTCAAACTATAAATACAGAGCATTACAGGAAGGCTACACTAAGACTGATAACTAGGCACACTGAGAGGCAGGCAGGTATACAGATGATAATGTAAAAACCTATGGGCTCTGAGAAACGTATTAAGAATTTTTTTTTTAATCCTTCTTCCTTTGCCAAAGACTACAAGCCATGATGTTAATACAAACTGGCTTATGCATCCTCTGATAAAACTACACTGTTGGCCCAGGCTTGGGCTTTCAGCATGGGGAAAATTCCTGTCGGTGCCTGTCTTGCCTTACTGCAGCAGAAGGACCTTTGTTCTCCCCCAGAGAGACACACTACTTCACCCAAGGAGTTTTAACCATTTGCTGGGCTATACAAAGCTTTTCTTGTGCTATTTGAAAATCCCTTTAGCAACAACCACTGGGCCTTTAAAAAGGACTGATGTGGAATGTTATCAACCTGATGTGCTGCTCACTGCAACCACCAGACAAGTTCTGCTTTTCAAGTGATCCACACTGCAGTTTGCATGCTGTACTTCCACACAATACGTTGTATATGAGGATATAAGCAAACTCTGCCTGTGCTCCTTAACAACCACTAGAAAGAGTCTGCACCATATACAGTGCAAAGTAAATACCATGTGAGATGGGGATGGTGCAAAGAAGTTTGCAACTTTCTATCACTTTTCATACACTTCCCCTGCGTACAGCTACAGTGGCATCAACATGCATGTTTGTGACTGCAAATTACTGCACATAGTCTAAGATTATACTCCCCAGTCCCTCAAAGACCCTTTTCCAAAAATACCAAAATCACTAAGTTATCTAGCATAGCCAGTTCAAATAGCACTATAAAGAAGCAAGTACATAAATTATAAAAAATACATAATGCATATTCTATATATTTTTATACATATTGTTGTCATTGTCAGAGAACATCCTAGTATGTATAAAACCCACTATAGTCCTATATTCCAAGTACTACAGCTTGTTCTTAGGGATATTTATCTATATCTTTGAGTCTTTGACTATCACTGTCTTTTAAAAATAATTTGTCATTTACTGTCTTTATCTTTTTAAAATAATTAACCAGATTATTGTAAAACACCAACTGAACACATGAAGAGTGCTCAGTAAAGTCCAGGTGGTATTAAGAATTTGAAAGCAGGGCATCTTTCACTGGGTTTAGATACACTCTGCCCTTACAAGTGACTGGAAAGGAAGCAATATAACTCTTCTCAGTCTAAAAGTGCACTTACTAGAAGCAGCCATTCTCACTGCATACTCATTCTAAACTTATTTTAAATGGTAGGGGAGGCACTCCATCTTTTCTTGGAGCTGATGATAAAACATTCATTACTGCTCAGATATATTTGGAAGTATCTGTTACAGAATATAAGCACCCTTTTCTAAGTAGGGTTTTCAAGGAGTAACTCTAATGACTCTGTTCAGCTTCTCTAAGGGTGTCAACATCCTTATGGTCAATATCCTCTCCAATGAGGATGTTGAAAATATTTATATAGGCCTGGATTCTGTGCATATGCTCTTCGCATTCACAGAATTCTTCT
The DNA here is from genome assembly GCF_002078875.1 of Numida meleagris. Classification (NCBI taxonomy): domain Eukaryota; kingdom Metazoa; phylum Chordata; class Aves; order Galliformes; family Numididae; genus Numida; species Numida meleagris. The sequence goes on along the minus strand of NC_034412.1, from coordinate 82,867,619 downwards.
TATCTCTTATGTTGAGATGATTCTTTCACAATTAAATAACATTTTCTTCTTCTGGTTTCTAATTGTACTTCTAAGCCTTCTGCTAGAGCAGCCTGTCTCACTGAAAAGCCCCCACAGTACATTCAGCCATGTCTGGACAGATGGTATCCTTATTAAATTCAATAGGAACATTCCAGTCCTACCTGCTATTGTACCATCCTTTGGCTCCCTTCAATTTGTCCCTCATGCCCACGTGTTGTCTGTCATGATGTATTTTGAATGTAAGTCCTTTTTTATATATCATTTATTACATATGAGTATACAGCAGAAACACAAAGGGAACCAGAGTACTCACTGGCCACAAAACAGACCACATTAGAAATACGTACCATTAATTAATAAAAATCAATGGCAGTTATGCTGGAGACATCGTAAGAGGGAAGAGTCTAATGGAGGAGACAGTAAATTAGTTTCTAGTTTGGGTTGAAGCATCATTTTCTAAATTAGTTTGAGTTTAATTCATAATTTATACACTCAGTGGTCATAAGGACCGCTCTGGTCAGCCCGCCTGACCTTACCTATATACTGGATGGAATTTTTCCAAGGTTAAACTTTTAAAAGAGTTTTTTCATTTCATTTTAGAGTCTTCAAGTGTTGAGACTGCCACCTTCCCTAGTGAGCTGTTCCAATGCTAAATTACCTTAATACATAGAAAATTTGCATCCTTTGGGTCTCAATTTGTCTATGTTCAACTTTTACCCACTGGACACTTATGTATCTTTGTTTGTGACACCTAAACTCCTATCATGCCTGTCTTTCTCAGGTAATCATCCATGTCCAGTCCTAACACTAAAGCTCAATCATCAAGTGACTCAGCTCTTTCTGCTCCTTGGATAATTCCTTTAAGACTTCTAATTCTATATTTTCTGGTCATTTTCTTTCTACAGCATTTAATTATAGTAGATACTGTTTCACATTCACTTTCAATGCAGATGGTAAACTCATTTCATCCACCATATCATCTCCTACCTCTCTTCAAACATTGAACAGAATTATTAATTGAACATTCCTGACTTTTCTGTATTACTTCATTTTACATTCTGCATATTGCAACAGACCTAGTCTTGGATTAAGGTGACTTCTTATTCTTAATATGCTTTAAAATTTTTCTTTCTATTTTAATTCTATTTCTACTTATATCTCATTGATTTCTTTAGCTTCTGTTATCCACTGCATGCATTTTTAACCTGTAATTTAAATTCACTGCTTCTACTTTCACATTTTCCATTATTTCTATATTTACTTGTATTTGCTTTTTAAAAATGATTCTACATGTCTTCTGCCAGGGACTTTTTTGAACTTTTTTCACGTTTTTACAATCATGGCTTTTGGATCAACCAGAACAATCTCTTTCAACAACACTAGGGATTTAAAATTCCAATTTTAAATATAATATTGCCATCATTTATGTCAGAAGAGATCTAGGCTTTGCTGAAAAGTTGTTTTGAGTTACCAAACACAGATGTTATTGGCTGGTGCCATAATTTCTATTCACACGTCTAACAAGATAATGATCAGCAGTTGCATATGCAACAAATTTTTAGAGAATCAGTTAATGCAGATAACCATCACGCAGCAACGTGGGAATCTTAATGTTCACTAGGATTTATGTTCTAAACAGAAAACAACTTTTCTTCCAGAGTATATCAAGTATAACAGTGAGAAAATGAGAAAGTCAGAAAGAAAGAGAGAAAGGGAGAAAGAGAAAGAAAGAGAGAAAGAAAGGAAAAGAAAGAAAGAAAGAAGAGAAAGAGAGAAAGGAGAGGAGAGAAAGAAAGAAAGAAAGAAAGAAAGAAAGAAAGAAAGAAAGAAAGAAAGAAAGAAAGAAAGAAAGAAAGAAAGAAAGAAAGAATGAATGAAAGAAAAAGAAAGAAAAAGAAAGAAAGAAAAAGAAAGCAAAAGAAAGCAAGAAAGCAAGCAAGCAAGAAAGAAAGGAAGAAAGCAAAAGAAAGCAAGAAAGAAGCAAGCAAGCAAGCAAGAAAGAAAGAGAAAGAAAGAAAAAAAAGAAAGAGAGAGAGAGAGAGAAAAACAAAGAGAGAAAGGGTGTAAGGGTGTAAGGAAGGGAGGAAGGAAGGAAGGAAAAGAAATAAAAATACGATTCTGGTGGGTTCACCTACATATATGGAAAAATGATGAGCCATGTGCCTCATCAGAGGTTTTAAGAGTGTTTTGCTCATATTAAGATGAATTACTGATATAAGAATAAATATATCATTCAGTCACTTCCTGAAACAATGTAAAATCATTCCCTGAGGTACATTTCTGTGACATTTCTCAACTCATCATTTATTCTTTTTTTTTTTTAAACCAAAAGTAGCAGTTCTATTTAATCACTTCACAGTGAAGAACACTGTACAAACCGTGTGATACTCTCCATAATATTTAGTCTAAACTTTTTCACTGTCATCAGTAGTTATTGTCCATACCACCCTCATCAATTTCAAACAACTGGACTTGTGCTTTCACACACTAGTGTTTGGTGCATACACACTCCATTACAAGGTTATTGCAAAGTCTCCCACAAGCCAGCTACTGCTTTGTCAGGCATCTCTGTATGGTTCTACTATGACAAAGAGCTTCAGTAATGAATTCTGGGGCAAAACCACAATGCCTCTCTGAAACACAAAGAAAATGTGATCTTGGAGAGAAATGCATGCCTGCTTCCTGGTGTTTATGGCTAAATATGTTTCTTTATGTTTCTGTACGGAAGAAGGCGGCAAGATAGACTTCAATTTTTCCCTTTATGTAAGCAAAGGCATAAGACAAGCATAATCACAAATAAAGACAGATTTATGCAAAGGATTCTTTCAAGAAGAGACTCAAACTCTGGCCATGAGTGAACAGAGATGTGTGTTCCCTCATGGGTGGGGGTTTTAGCAATATCTCCTTCTGTCACAAAAATATGCAGATGCATTGAAGGCACAGTTACATCAAGGAGTTCAATTTACACAGTGCAGTCCTCATAACTATTAGTTTGTGTGAGATGTGCATTATTTGTTTGACAGACAATCACCACTAAAGTCACTATTAAATATTATTAAAAATACAATACTTAAAAGCTTGTTCAATGCCTTGATGTAAATATTTCATAGTTCATACTGATAGTTGACTAAGTATATGATAGTCCATACTGAATCAGTCCAGAGCACAGATTTGTTGTAGATGAGGTATATTTATTAACTTATGGGAAAGGTTGTATTCCAGAACTAGAAGTTTTTCTGAGTGTTCCTAGCCTGCCTATGCGTGTGCACATTTGTCTGGGATTTTTGCTTAGTTCCATTTTGGAGAGTTTTTAGAAGAATGAAAAACAGACCCCATTTATTTTTAACACTAGCAGACTCCCAGCAAATCTAAATGTCAGGATGAGACCAGATTCCTAAAAGAGAGGGCTAAGAAGAAAAATCCCATCCTTTTAATATGGCAACATGTGTGCCTGTGTGAGCGCATGCATCTACAGTTTGGAAAAGACAAGTCTCACTTTAGATCATAGGCTGTCAAATTATTTTTGTGCCATCTGACAGGCCAGCACAAATTGCAGAAATTAATTTAGAATAAACAACAGGCAGTGGCTTCTGGTCTAATCATAGTGGGTGAAGGAGATCACCAGTGGCCAAGACAAGCAGAAACGCACAGTTACATTCTGCCCCACTGATGGGGGACCACAGAACCTGGAATCCAATGTTAGTTTCATAATAAATATAAATGCAGAATTGACAATACACTTTAAAATGCATTTATGCTGTATGTTCGTATCTTCAAACTCTTTCATCTCTATGTGAAAAATATAAAGTGAAGAAAATGAATTCGACATGGGTTTAAAGGAAACTTGGTTGTTTTAGTCTTCTTTTCCTGCTTCGAAAGCTTTCCTCCTTACACATATGTTTTTGCTTAGAACAAACAAGAGGTGAATAAATCAGCTGATCAGCATTCCCCTAGCACTGGTTGTATTAACTTCCTTGGCATGATTTCACCACTTAAGTCAATATTGCTTAAGAGTTTCTCTAAGAGTTTATTCATCCTTAATTCCATACTGTTCCTGAATCTAAACTTCCATCTACTGAACAGAAAAATGGAAAGTTTGTACAAATGCAGAGTTCAGAGATTTACTGTCATAAGAAATAGAAGTTCTCCTTGCAAATCCTGAATTAGTGATCTGAAATTTTTCAACATAAATAGTTCTTCATATGTTCAACTTTGTGTTTGGGAGGAAGTACTGCAGAAGGAAAGCAATCTTTGTGCTCCTACCCTGGTCCTCCATACTCCTAAATCCAATACCATTCATCTCTTCCCTCCAGATGCCTCTGCCTATCACTTGGCTGCAAAAGCCAGACAGTCCATTTGAAAAAGTACATGGTGGGGAAGTGCCACATGGATGTATTTGGAGACACTGGCTCTTTTTCTTAGCACTTGTGAACACATTCAGGGAACAAGTAGATGCAAATCACTGATTTGTTCACTTATGGGCTTGTTTTCCTAAGTGACTATGTACTTACAGCCAATAATGAGGCCTTCACTTTCACCTAACAAAGGGGCATTTGGGAAGGAACAGATGTAGGATGCAATTTGGCAGCCGCTGTGCGTCCCCAGGAGCAGAGTGCTGTACAACCACAGTGAGAGGCAGAAGAAATGTACTCCTACTCTTATCTGTGTAGAGGGCAGGGGGCATCCACATAAAGGGAGCAGTTTTAGCAGCAACGTGGCAGGGCTGTGCTGTGTGGCATGCCAAAATCCAGTGAGGTGACACTGAGAGAGGCTGTGTCCCCCAGGCTATGTTCCCCAGGCTGTGTCCCACCGTGAGCCAAGTGATGCAGAACCACACAGCATCCTCCCTGGCTGTGACCTAAACAGCACCAAAGAGCCTGCAGTCAGTTAGGAAACAAGGCTGAATGAGCCGTGGGGACTGCACATGAGAAGAGACTTTCTGCTTCAGTAAGCTGATGCTCTTCCCCCAGAACCACTCCCAGCAAAGGCTGAGTTTTCTCCCAGCTCTGCTTCGGTCTGTTGCTAACTAGGCGCAAGTCGGTAACAGCACAGCAGTGCCTGCAGTCTCCAAGGGCCCTGCCTTCCCACGAAAACTGGCCATCAGTGAAACTGGCATCAACAAAGCATTTTGCTCCAAATCAGCTCTCACTGTTGGGACCAGAGTGCCAGGTCCTCTGCTGAGATGTCTCCCCCAGCAGGCTCAGCAGGCTGAGCTGAGAGGGATGGTGTTCAGAAAATTACCAGAAACCCTTCTAAAGCACACACCACAGCATTCATTCAAAGAAGCTAAGTGCTTGTTTCCCTCTCCTTGATCAGCACTGAATTTTGATAAAACAGCACATAATTTCTCAGATGTACATACAGAATTTTTCCAGGCACACACCTTTGTCCTCTACTCATATAATTATAAATGCTTCTAGAGTTTGTTTGTTTGCTTGTTCCTTTTTACTTATATTCCCCCTGTTCTCTTCTCCTAGTTCACAGCTGTTACTCCTGGACATGCTGGTCTTCCTACAAGAAGTAACTCTAAGGTCTCAATTACTTAGGGACATTGGAAATCTTGTAAAAAAAAATCGAGGGCAAAGTGCTAGTTTTGTTCGGCTTGCCAAAATCTAATTTGGGTTGTCATGTTACATCTTTGTAGCTTCGCCTTGTAATTTCAGCTGCATAGAGCTGCACTCCTTTATCACCAGTTGTCCAAATGCTGCTTCACGTGGCTGCCCTTCTGGGGCAAGCAAATTCAACTCTATACAGGATGGATCACACCTTCACATTTTATTTTTGCTGTAGTGAATATTTTCTGAGGCAGAATGTCCATTGATATCAACCAGAGTGTTACTAAATAGTGAATAAAAACCAAACATTAAGATCCCCGTTAAGCAAACTAATTATCCACATGCTTAAACTTAAGCATACCTCTGTTGATCTGGTGAACTGATAAAATGTAAATGTAGGAGTATATTATTGTCCTCTTCGTGGAATCATAAAATCATAAGGGCTGGAAAAGACCACTAAGATCACCTAGTGCAACCACAAGCCTATTCTCACCATGCCCACTAACCATGTCCCTCAGTGCCATATTTCCACATTTCTTGAACACCTCTAGGGATGGTGACTCCACCAGCTCCCTGGGCAGCCTGTTCCAATGCCTCACCACTCTTCCTGAGAAGAAATTGTTCCTGATATCCAACCTGATCCTTTCCTGCAGCATCATGGCACAGCTTCCCCACTCACCATAACTTTGTAAGAGACAGGGCCCAGAGCCGGCTAAGAGTGCAGGGCGGTTTGGTTTTTGACTGGTTGTCCTACTAGAGTAGATCAATAGGAAAGAGCTATTATGTCTTGTTGGCCCATAACCCATTTATAAGAAATAAACTCAATAAAACATTAATAATAATTACAGAATAGAGAAGACTATAAGCTAAGGTAAAACAGAATAGAAGCACGGTCTCCATTATTCTAGCTGGCTCAAAAAGCAACCCGTTCAGGGCAGAGTACTTGATCTCCTGGGGAAGAATTAATATTACTTTGAGTTTTGTACAGGCATTTGTAAAGAAGGATTACATACAGTTGATTGTTTTAACTTTTTTTTATCTTTTTGAGCAAATTCCTTATCTCACACAAAATAAAGAAACAACACAAACCAAACCAAAACAAACCAAACCAAACCAAAACAAAACAAAACAAAAAAACACCAAAAAAACACAAAAAAAACTCCCACATTTATCTCCTCCAGTGGTCCTATACTCTCGTTGTTAAAATAACCAAGATTTAAATACTGATGATGTCAAGACCAAGGCTGTTTTTGATATCTATTCTACCCAGTTCCAAACACTGAATTGTTTGTTAAAAGATTGTTAAAAGTCACTCTATGATCATTTTTGGGAGAGCAGCTGCACTTTGGAGGAGGCTTTCAGGAGCTACTTACCCTAATTAGGCTTTAATCTACAAATCCCATTATGCAGATCAGTTTGTATTACTGTAGTTGCATTAAGAATTACCCTTCATATTGTACTGGAATAAGCTCAGGACAAACACAAATGTTTTCAGACTCCAGCATATAGTTTTAAGGCTTATACCTTCCTGAGCAAATTGCATGAGAGTCACATCACTACAGAACCATGCAGAGACTTGCCAGGACTCTGTTTAGCATCAACCTGACTTTAAAAAAAAAATTGCACTTTTTGCATTTATTTGTCTATATGTACTTTATTAGTGCTTCATATAGTCAGCTAAATGCATTCCTTCAATCCTAAGTACATAAAATACATTGCAATGGGACAACCTGTGAACTTTTTTTTTTACATTAAAACAAACTGCATGGATTAGGTGGCTCAGCAATGAGTCAGGATAACAGAAAAACAAAAATAAAAATGGACTATTATTTATTGCTGAAACAAAAAACACCAGCTCCTCTGCCCTTCTCTTAAATATTTCCAAACACTTCATGCAAACGGTTTGCAGTGGAGTATTTCATATATTTCTACAGACTGTGAGATGCAATTCTTGCTGAAAGTGCTGATGAGAGCAACCTCCATTTAATGTGTGGTGATAACTGAGCAGGAAAGCTGCAGACTCCCTTGCAGGCACAGTGCAGTACGGTCTGCACAAAGTGTCAGCACTCCTCCTGGGCATCAGTAGGCCAGGATTAGGAGCCATTTGAGACCCTCTTCACCTGCATTTGCTTTCAGACTGTATGAAATTAAGATGTCTGATTTTCAGCTTTACCCACATCACCCACTTCTGTCTGCACAGAAAATGTTAGTGTACCGCCTTCACTTCTGGGCAGATGAGTCACTGTGTGCATCTACACCAGTAAGCTGGTGCGGCTGTGGCTCCTGCCTGCTGTCCCAGTTAGCAGGAGCCCTCCTCTAGCTGGGCCAGCACAGATCCCTTCAGCTGTCACAGTCTGAGGGCTAGCAAGCGACAAAAAAATACAGTAGTTCCTACAGGTGTCAGATTATAGAATACTAGAATCACAGAATATCCCAAGTTGGAAGGGACCATTGGATCATTGAGTCAAACTCCTGGCTCAACACAGGATCACCCAAAACCCAAATCCAGTCCGAGAGTGTATTCCAAACGCTACTTGAGTTCTGGCAGCTTGCGGCTGCGCCCACTGCCCTGGGAGCCTGTTCCATGTCCAACCACCTCTGGTGAAGAACCATTTCCTAACACCTAGAAAAAGGTGTTACGAAACCACCCAGAGCCTGCTCTTCCCCAAGGACCTACACCGCAGCCCTGCTACCCACTATAATGATTAGGCCACCAGGCACTTTCGAGAGAAATTTAAAAGTCAAAAGCATCTTGAAGGGCCCATGCTACTCTTTAGGCCAGAAGCCCAGATACTTGGTGTTTTCCATGGCGGGGGGGATGCTATTACTTTCACCGAGCTGCTTCTACAGGTTCTGTGACAAGAGGGACCTTCTTGCTCCTCAGTTGTGCTGCTTTTCTGGGCACACTGAAACAGCTTTCACAGCTCACTCTTGAGCTGGACACTGTGATCCAGTTTTCAGTATATAAAAATAAAAAATCCTACCTATTCTCCAATAATGGCCTGAATCATTTCAGTAACAGTAATGCAATGTATAGTGTTTCAGACCATTACTCAGAAAACAGCAATTTTGTTTTGTTTTATAAGTGTCGTCTATACAACAGTTTAAGTTTGTAAATCACCTCTGGATCCTTTGTGATGAAAGGTGCTATATAAGCTCAAGCTTATATTATTATTCCTACATTTTACTGCTCCATAAATGTGAGAGATACTACAGTAGCTCCACTCCAGCAATATGCTTGTGATCACATAAACTACTCTCCCAGTATTACATCTTTACTGGAATTAGCAAATTAACGTGAACATCCCCTGTACCCTACCCTTTTGTGAGCTTTGGATTTTATGCCTGGCAACATTGCACTGCTTTTCCGTAAGCCATTTCACTGGAATCAGAGAAAAGCAATTAAATGGGCTATTAAGGTGCACAGTGTGCAGGTCAGTGCAGCATCTGCCTGGTGAGTCTTCCTTAAAACCCAGCCCTATGCGGTCCCACCCCATCCTGAAAGCTTCAGGAGAACCTGGGAAAACACTTCATGCACAAGCAGCAGCAAAGAGCTCCTTCACAAACAATGGGATGATTTAAGTTATAATTGCTTTCTGTGAGCAAAAGTTACAGAAACAAATTGCTGATTTCTACAGATGATTTAAAGAAGGAGGCATTTGGGATCCTGTTCTTCACCCTCCTCACTTTCCCCCACACCAGTTTTACTTTTTTGCTTCAGTAGGTTTTCCCTTCCTGTAGCCTTGCAGGGCTGATCCCATTCAGACACATTTTGTGATTTCCCCTCCTCCTTTTTGACTTCCAGCAGCAACCTGAGGGAGCTAATCATTCAAATAGATAACAAGCAATGACCATTAATGCGAGAAAAAAAATGGCCAGTAATAGTCACTTGACAGCATCCATTTGATGTCTTTGGGTGGTGAGGAGTAGTGAGATGTACGAGGTACATTCTGCCAAAATTTCTGTCACCAATGTAAATCCACCAATATGGCTAAAGCAGTCATAGAGTTAAAAGAATCTTGTCTTTGCCCTTGTTTGCCTCATTTCTTGTTTCTCTCTTAAACTGCACCACTGGGATGAACTACAAGACTTCCCTTCCCCTTATTAAAAAAGCAAAAACTGCTTATGCAGCAACTGCAGCAGGGCTCTGTTGTTAGCAGATAGTAAGGATGTATGGAGAAGAGCTACAAACAGTATCCACATCAGCACAGACACTTATGGGGAAAAATTTGTTCTGTGAACATTACAAATTCTGGCTCTAATTAAACATTCATCTCTCACTCTTCTGGGGGTGGAGAAGAAAATCATCGTCCTTTTATACTGTAGTTTAAAGTGGAAAACATTGCATCCAGAAATACAAAGAAGAAATATTTTTCTATTCTGTGACAGCAATGAATGCTGAGGGTTATGCTGACTGAAGGTAATTACTACAGCACTTTGCTTGTTCTTTGAAAGAAAAAAAAAGGCGCTGCATGCCATAAAATACTGCTTTTAGAAAATATCTGTAAATCATTCCATGCTATAATTCCTTTAAACCATGCAGACATACTCCTCTCCTGGCAGAGCCTTCTGGCCTCAAAACCACACATGAAGATACACAGCTGAGAAGTTAGACAAAGAGACACAGATAGAAAAGGAGAGGTGATTCCAGGTGAGATCGGGTTCACTGAGGGAAAGAAACACTCTCCATGCCATTCCCATGTCTCCAGTGAGGTAGAACTAAGGAACCATCACGTTGTGCACGCATGGAGAAAGGACAATGAATATTCTGAATGTTCCACAGGGAATGATCAATAAGAAAAAGCAAACCAAAATAACCAGTATAATCAGAATCTCTTTCTTGCCCCCTTTCACACAAACACTGGATGAAGAGTGGCAAAACTTAGATGTTATCTGCTTTATGAGAATAACTCAGTGATACTTTGGGGGTGCTTATATTCTGCTTTGGGAACACTTCCAGTTGCTTTTTTCCCCACTGTTTAAGTTCTTTTTCTCTTCTCTGTGCTTTTCTCGTTTTTCATATGATGAATCCTCTAGGGGTTCAACAAAGCCTGAAGTTCTTTCTTGTGAAGGGAAAAGAGGGAGGGGGATCGTATCTATCAATAGTAATAAACCATTCCAAATGATTGATATAAAAGTTTTTGACTTTTCAGATGCATCGGCAAAAGGCCTCAGCTGTCCAAACCCACTGTCCACATCAGGCTTCCATTCTCCTTCAATACTCAGGGAACGGGAAGGTTCACCCCAGTGTTTTGGAAGAGCTGACGGCAATAAATCCAAATGAACTGGAGCTCTGTTCTTCAGAAGCACGTTGGCACTGTCCGAGGCAGAAGAGACTGAGTACTCTTACTCAGCCGTATGACATAACAGCATTGAGAGTTTAAGATAAATCTTCACTACAAAACATTAGTGTTCACTGCAGGAGGTTTGCTCATGCTGTCAAATCAGTAAACTCAATTTTATTTCTCTTCCAGCCCAGTGCTGTCTTGTTAAAAACTTGCTCTTGTTGTTTGTTATGGGGTCTTTCAATACCTGCCTATGGACTTCTAAAGCCTCAACAAGCTGTAGAACTTCTATGTCAACAAAGAGCTGGTTGGAAAAATGACTATCTGCTGTTACAGTTACTAGACTGCAGTGAAGGAAACAAAAATCTGAGATTTTATTTGTAGCTACGAGAAAGCGTGCATGTTAGTATGTATGGGCAGGACAGCTGAGCAGAAACAAGTTTGTTTTGTAAGCTGGCTCTATCAGCTTCATTCCTGTCTCTACATGGAGAAACCTCATGCAGCCTTTCAGATTATATATCCATAAAATGAGAAGGAATAGTTTGTTTTCCTCCTAGATCTTTTAGAATGTATACAAAGCTGAAATGTTAATCATATCACTAGTCTACCAAATTATACGTACAAAGTGATGGGAATTCATGGCGCAAAGACTGAGATAATCCAGAGTGTGTCATGGGATCCAGAAATCCATGCTTACTCTCAAGACTAACTACTTCATTTTCTGGAAGAACTACCGCTTGTTTTCTTTGTAATGAAAAACAAAAATCGATTTTTTTTTTAAATAAAATGAATAATGGAAAACTTATTTTGTCTTTGACTAGATCCTAGACCTACCTTTCAGAATACCTTCTGCTTTGACTTCTGTTCTGCTTTGAAACAAAAGAAGGACCAGAAGGCCTTCAGATGAGCGTACCAACTGAAATACTGTACGATTCACTTGACTGATATTTTGGTTATGAGGGCACTAAATACATTTACACTTTCCTCAACTAAGGATGACAATCCCCAGCATTTCTTCCACATGCTGGACATAACCCAGTGTTTTAGCCATTTCTGTATGTGGAACATGCCCTGAGCTGTTGAATGAGTAGCACAACCTCATCTTTACTGAAGGTTCTCCTCACACTAGGAGGCTAAATTAGTCCCCAGGAATCATCACAAAGTAGCTTTTGTGCATCCAGAAGTCAGACAACTAACCTGAATTTATTTACATAAATAGCCAAATTCCGCTTATACATTACTAAAGCTTCAAGGTGAAGAAAACTTGGCATTAGTTTAGATTACAAACTAATTTCTTAAAATAATACATGTTTAAACATTATCGTTACTGCTAAATTGTAAGAAACCTACATGTGAGCTAGTGGAGTGTACCACAAAGAAGCTAAATACAAATGGCTTTGTTTTCACCTAACTTATATAAAAGTAAGTAGGATTTTCTAAACAAGTTGTACTTGCATTCTGTAATGCAGAATTCTTTGCAGTTCTTTGCCATGTTCCTAGATTTTCCATGTAGCTGAACATCACCTGATTATAAAATACCAGAAGACAGCTACCGTATGTCTCACTTCTTCACCTAAGTCCAATATATGTTGACGGAATATGTTTTCAAATTATGAGAATACATTTGCATTGGAGTCTTCTGTCAGTTTGGTGGTAGAAGAAAGAAAATGTTTATCTGCTAACTAACATTATGCATTTATTCAGAATGTTATCAGAAAGACTCTTTAATGTATCTGCATCTTCTGACATAGTAATTAAATAAAATAGTTTTTTTTTTTAATTTATAACTGAAATTATTACTTAGCTTCAGCACTAAATATTCAGATAGGGGACTCTATTATGTAACTTCCACTGTTGTTGGCATGGCTTTGATGGATGGAAATCTGCAAATACCAAGCTAGGTTCACTCACATTTTCAAGAAGACGCATCATCTGCTTCCACAAATAAACATGCAAATATGGAGACACTCAGAGGTTAGGTGTGGGAACTGCTCACAGATCTCAAAATCAATCATGGAGAAAAAGATCCTATAGGTATTATACTAAAGCAAATATGCCAGCCTCAATGTTACAAATGCTTTGGTCTGAGCTCAAACTTAAAATTAAATTAAACTAAATTAAATTAGAGTTTAAGTCCTGAACAGTGTTTTGCTTTTTAATTTTCCCCACTTACTTCTGATTTGTATGCAGCAAGAACAGTTTTGCCATTTCAGATTTCAAGTAAAATTCCTGCTCTTTGTGACGTTATTAGCCTTTGTTTCCTGGGAGTCAGAAGTGGTGGCCTGTGGGTGAGAACATCTCTGTGCCCCATTTACAGTGCCCAGAAGAATGTGGTCTCCCATAATACATTAGATGATCATTTCACCGAATGTCTAATGATAGTTGATGACTTTCTTAAATATCAAGTCCTGGAAAAGGAATCAGTTTTCATGTGATATAAAGAAAATCACTATGGACTTAGTGGTTACTGAAGAAAACCTTAAAGACTGAAACAGACCAAAATATTTGAACTGAAGTGACAAAAGGAAAAATATTATGTTCTTTAATGTTTGTGCTATTTTGGAGATGGATTTATCATTTACAAGCAGTTAGTACAGATCATGCTGGTTAAACATTTGACAGTGAACCTGTTTTCTTGAAAAGTAATTTCTAATTTTTTGGAGCTCACAAAGGCTGTGTCCTGTATTCCCTTTAGACACTGGCCCAGATCTTCCCTATTTCTCTCAGTCTCAAAAATACTCCCACTTTGACAGGCTGCCTTAACCAGAAAGAATGGAGAATTAAAACCCCTGTTGGAGTGGCATCCATGTTGATTCCCTCCAACAGTTTTTTCAGCAGTTGTACCCAGATTCCTGTATCTTGTTAGTTTGGGTTTTGGGTTTTTTTGGTGTTTTTTTTTTTCCCCATTCATTAATAATCTGAAAGGTTTGCATCAGCAGCCTTCAGAATCTCACTGCAGCTTTCATTCATTTCAGCTCACAGAAATGGTCAGCGGACACCCAGGATGCTGCTGTCTTCTACGTGGGCCATTTAGGTAGAGACAGACAAAATGCAAACATTGCTGCTAGTAGGCTACATAAGTACTTGCAAGACAACAAAGCACCTGATCCTTCTTCCTGCAGGGCACTATAACAGAGGGCTCAGCAGAACCTATTAGCACTGCTGTACCCAAGCCCTGTGCGCCGTTTCCTGAGCTAAATCAGAAGCAAGAACAAAAAACTTCTTCAGCTGAAGGACTAACACAGAAATGAGACGAGTTCTAACCAAGCTGTGGTCTTGCCACCAAAACGTGACACGCAACCATACAGGCATATCTCATTTGGCCCATGCATGCCAAAATAATCAGTGGAAAGTGGCATTTAAGTCCGTTCTAGCAGATACCTGGATTCAACTCCAGCTCTTCCTGATGTGATTTAGCAATACTCTTCAAGCTAATAACTATGTACACACACTGATTAGAGGATTGCCACAGGCTGTATTGCAAGAGCTAGCCCAGAGACCTGAAAATCAAACTGACATTTGGTTGAACAGCTCCACAATTTTACAACACTCCCTTCTGCCCCAAATTTATCATATAGGTAAAATTGTAAGGCTCACACCTGGCACTGACTGTATGTAGGAGGGTCAATCAATTAATTTATTCCAGCCTTTTTCTCTAATCACCTATTTTCTAGAAGTCCTTTGTCAGACAAACATTGTTATTATTACATATACCACTACTGTTTTTGCTAGATTACTGTTACACTGACAAAATGGTTGGTAAACAACACTATAGTAATACTTGTTGCATAATATTCTAAACATTTCTTTCTCCTGAAATCCACTGGAAAAATAATGGCAGAGAAGCTACACTGAGGACTCAAATCCCTTTCAGGCCATCAGCATCTTTAGTGTGGGACTGAAAATAAGATTATTACCATGGGTGTACTTAGCACATGTGAATTTCTCATCAGATAGTGGTCAGAGGTAAAAATAGCTTTCAAGCAAATAGCTTTAAAGAAATATACATGTTGGGGAATGCTTACAAAATGCCACAGGAATTAAATATGAAATCTAAAATCGTTTCTAATTGTTTTTCTTGCCTATAAATAATTGGTAAAGTTACTGATGCTTATCCAAAATGGTACATTTCCTCAAAGATCACTGATTCCTTCTGCACTGAAGACAGAATGGTGAATTTAAGAGTTGGTATTCGTTTCCAATAAAATAGTCTTATAATGCTGTACATAGAAAATATCCACTCCAAAAATATAATACAAAGAACAATAATATACATTGTCTTTGTTATTATCTGACAACCTATTTAACGTGGTTATTTATTTAAATAGGGTAGCATTTACCTAAATTATGGGAACATCAACCAGCCCAAAGACAGCTAAAGATTATGGAGAAAATGAAAGGATATTGTTACCGCTGGCCACAACAGACTGCAAAATGAAGACTGGAGGCAGGCAGAAAGATGCTAAGCTGTGTGATGGGTATCATGATGACAGCGTAAAACAGTTGGATCCAATGAGTAAATTCACTGGAGTCAAAGGAGAAGCGTAAGTAACACAGCTTTAAAAATGATCCACAATAGTATGAGAGGTTATACCGCAAATTGGGCAGTACTCTTCTTCACTTTGGCTTATGATGGAAGTTATTCTTTAGCACTGCAATCCAGACAGTATTGGTTAAACTGCAGATAAATTTTATGTAGGAATATATTGTGAGTATGTGAAATGAGAGCATAATGAGTCTCTCTACCACTTATACAAGACTCAGCAGAAAGCTAGATACCATTTTCAGCCACGTAGAAAGCTATCTGGGAGCATCTCATCACCTGCAAAAGCAGTGCTCAGCCAAGGAGAAGTTCACAATGAGGTGAGTCTCATGGGCTTGTGTCTGCATCAGCAGGACAGCCTCCTATTGAGCATCCTCTGTTCCTGCTTGTATGGGTCCTTCAGATGTAGGATGTCTCAGCCAAGAAATTTGGCTGCTACAGCCTACTGTGTTCTCCCAAAGGACCAGTCCAAAGCTCTTCCGAACCACGTCAATAAAATAGGACAGCATGCTTGTCTGAGCCTTTGAGAATTTCAGTATAAGTTTACCATATCCTAAATCCTTCTGCTGCTGAATACATACGTATTTAACGTGGAACCAACTTCTGCATAGCCTGATCTCTAATATTCAGTAAAAGGAATTACAAAGCATCTGGACTAAAGACATTGGGTTCTGTTTCTGCCTTTGCCTCTAACTTGTTAGGTAAACTTGGCCAAGTCATTATTTCTCTCAGTGCCCTACAGTCCAGTTCTACAAAACAGATATGATCTATAGAAATAAGTGTAAATACAAATGTCAAAAATTATTACTCTTATGAGTGCATGTTTAATGCAGGGTACTTTCTCCTTAGCAAACTGTGTAAGATCTGACTAAGCATGAATGTTACCCTTTCTCCAAAATCGTGATATCTACAAAAGGGTTAATTCAAAAACACCCTCAGAAACCAGAGAACTCCAGGTACTCTTGATACCCTGAACATGTAATATTTATAACAGTCATACAACTTTAATTTTACTTCTTTGCCTTAGAAAAAAAAAAAAAAGAGTGCAATTTTTCTAAGCACAGCGCTGCAGAAAAGAAATGAAGCGCTCGTTAGTTTGGAATTTTCCATTCCTTTTTGCTTCTGCCTGAAAGGCAGAGGACTGTGGGGGTTTCATAGCGGAAAGAATTTAGGCTTGTCTCCCTTTGACTTGCAAATTTCAGAAACAGTGCACTATCCATCTAGCTGGTTGGCAAGGATTTAAGGTCGATTTAATATCCCTTAAGCCAGTCATGAAGCATTGTACTGCCTTGTCCCCCCACTCTCTTCCCTCCATCACCCTTCAAATTTTGTACAATAGCTCAGTGCATGGAGAGCTTACACCCATAACAGAGGTGGTCACTGGTGTCATCATAAAGTGCAAAGGTAATTGCAGTTAAAGGTCTATCAGTGATACCACGATAAATTCTGTATTTCCTTGGG
The DNA here is from genome assembly GCF_002078875.1 of Numida meleagris. Taxonomy (NCBI): domain Eukaryota; kingdom Metazoa; phylum Chordata; class Aves; order Galliformes; family Numididae; genus Numida; species Numida meleagris. Next base: position 82,850,754 of record NC_034412.1, on the reverse strand, counting down.
CAAAACTATGTCTCTGCAAACATGATGCCTATGCATCAAGTAGCACAATTGAAAAAGAGTATTTTCACAACATAGACTAGAAAATTTTAAGAATCCCTCCCATCACATTTTCAGCACTATGTTGGTCTGTATTTGTATGTCCTCTTTTCATATTTTAGTTCATTTTTTCAGTTCTCTGGAGTACGTAGTACAATGAGAGACAGAAAATACTGAATTGAAATTACAGGTAAATTTGTATTACTGTTGAATACACTTAAAAAGCTCTTCAGAAACGAATTTCTAAAGAACTTCCATCTGCTGTCATCCTACCATACAGAAGTTCTTTATGACTGTATAAATAAAGATCCTTGTCCAGTTTATCCTAGTGGTTTTATGCTGATTTGTGTGGGGAAAGAAACTAATAAAAGAGAAAAGCATGCCAAGCTAAAGCTGTGTGCATTTTTAAAATTGCTTAAACTCTCACTGTAATAGGCATGATTGAATAAAAATCTACATATATATTGTGTCACAACTCCCCCATCGTTCCCCGTACTTTCTGGGGCAAAAGGTAACTGTGTACCTAAATTCCCATTTGTACACAGTGCTCTTTCAACTGGACAAGACCTTCGAACGTAAAAAGGCAGCTTCACTGCAGACATTATCTCCCACAGGGGGAAACGGTGGGCTACTTATCATCCCATCAACCTCAAAGCCTAAGTCACATCTGACATCAAACTAATGTTGCTGAGAAGAATGACAGTTGCCTTTTACGTAGCACTAGGAACACTAGCCAGAAACTATGTAAGCTAGAAAACGTGAAGTAGTAAGAAATTAGGGGGCCATCAATGAAATGCTGGCACTGTGTTTCATGGCTACTGGACTCATTACAATACACATAATGCAAAGAAAATAAGAAAAAATCTTTTACAAGGAGGATGGTGAGGTACTGGAACAGGCTGCCCAGTGATGTGGTTGATGCCTCATCTCTGGAGACTTTCCAGGTGAGGCTGGATAAGGCTCTGGGCAACCTGATCTAGCTGTGGTGCTCATTGCAGAGGAGTTGGACTAGATGGCCTTCAGCGGTCCCTTCCAACTCTAAGGATTCTGTGATTCCATGAATCTATGATTATTATTAATACTGCAGAAGTCACATATCATTTGATCAAAATCCATATATGGAAAATAAGAAGTAGTTAACGGCATTATCAGTAACCCAGCATTTCATTGCCTCTCCTTACACACTACTAGAGTTTTCTATGCAGCCAATTGTTCCAAAATGAACTAAGAATTTCAGTGCAGTTCACAATTTAAAAAATTCATCTCAAATGAACAGCATGTTTTGTTTGTGAAAAAGCACAGCGGCTTAACATTAGGTACTATCTGTCCTCTTGTATAAATTTCCCTCAGATACACTGTTCTTGAGCTTTTTCAGAGGCTGAAATAAGACTTCTGCAGCAGAATCAAACCAAGTTTTCTGTCCCATTTGGCAGTCATGCTAATGGACAAGGTATAGCAAATCAGCAGCAAACGTATCAGCTGAACAACCTTATCAGTAAATACTCACTGCACTCTAAATGGAGGCCTTTCAAAATGTTGTCTGTAATACTTGAAGTTATATTGATTTTACCTCCATTCCTGAACTTTTCTGTGTTTTCAGTTTACAGGCTGCAAATAAAAGTTGGCTTTTAATAAAGTGCCATTTATATAATCATACTGCAAACAAGGCTGAATTTCATGCATGCACAGGTGATAACCTGCCTTCTCCCCATCCAAAGAAAGGAGAAGACTGACAGCTAAGAAAGGAAATTTCTTTTTTTCATTTTGGTGGTATTGTCTGTGTTTTTATTACCTGCTATGGATCAAAGAAGGAACCCCTAGTGGATTTGCTTCTTCTCTTCTGTGCTCTATTAGCAGAAAAGAGTAATCTTCACATAACCAATTATTTATTTACTGACATTTTCAAGCTCTGGGGCTAAAATGAGTAATTTAATTAGGCCTTTTTAGTTGCAGCACATTGCTTGAGACGTTTTACCTTTGGAAATATTTTCTAGTTTTGTCTTTTTTTTCTTTAAATGCTCACAGTGGCATTTGGTTCTTTTGCTAGAACCAATTTCAAGGATCCAGCCATTGCAGCTCTCTGCACCAGGCAGCTAGCAGGATGCATAAAACCATACAGTTCATCATAAAAACAGTGATAAAATAGCAAAATTACCTAAGTTCAGTCCTTATGAGTCCATGATTTATTTTCAAAGGATGCTGTAGTTTCAAATAGTATTAGCAACATTTTACAATATGCAACGGTACATCATCTTTCAATGTTTTACAATGAAAATGTCCCACTGTCATAATTTCTGCATCTATTGTTGAGCCCCATCCACTCTTGCCAACACACACTTATTAAGCATGTTTTCCATATGGTCTGTTGTTGGTTAACCAATTAACAACATAATTAATTTAGCAATGAATAAGTTGGCTTTGATATTGTGTCAGTCTGTTCTGGGGAAGCTTGGCAGCTAGAGGCCTCAGGAAGAAAAGCAACCCTTCTCTGAAACCTCTGCAGGGACCAAGTCCAGTGGGGTCAAGAGTGTGACTGGCACCAACAGAGAGGGAAGGAGAGCTGCCTGGGGCAGGCCAACGGACAGGCCTGAGCAAGCAGAAATAGTTATGTATATTTGGCAGCATTTCTGGAGAAAACAGCTTTGTAATAAAGACAAGGGAAATATGAAAACTGTAATTATATCCTTCTGTGATAGATATATCAGTGACAGATTTACCCCTGATGTGGAACTCTGCAGCTTTTGGTGAGGAAATTCTGGTGGAAGAAGGTTCTGAACATGTTTTTGAAAGGAAGAGAAATCTATCATTCACTCCCAAAGCAAGGTTTCTTTTGTGCTAAGAACTGAAACGTTGCTTGAAGCTATTGTGAGATGTAGCACATGAAAGTAGGAACCACCGGACGTATAGGGGAGCACACAGCACAGCTGGTTGGGTGACTTTGAGTTGAATAGAACACCCAGAAGACACTGGGGAGAATATGGATGCCAATGACTGATGGAGAACCCAGTGAGGAGGAGTGGGTGACATACAACATGACAAAGAATGTCTACACTGAACAACAGAACATTAGGATCAGTAACACTGACCTTTCTCCTCAGAAGCACAAGGACATACTCTTTGTAGCAACAAGACATTCTCCAAAGAGTACAACTACAGGAGGATGGAAGTACAGTACCCTGTTGCTCAAAAACAGCTACAGAAAGGGAGCCTGGACTTAGACGGTCCCTGTCTATATATCCCAGGAAGGAGGGCCAGAAAAGATGGCTATAATTTGTCTTTTGAGACTGTTCATCTTGTTGTGTCTTCTTAGTTTGCCCTCTTCTTCCCGTAATGCTCTGCTGCAATTCCCCTGTTCACCTCAGCACACGCGAGTGAGGCAGTGCTCTGCTCACAGAGCACGAACATGTCAGTCCTCTCGTCTGTGGGCAGGGAGTAGGGTCAGGGTTGATGGTGGGGTGTTATGGAGAGACTGGAACTGACCCCTCTTGGGGGGCTCAATCAGCACCTGTCAGAGGAATTATAATTAGTGCTTTATGTAGTAAAATTGCACAGTGTAAAGCATATGGGCCTGTCACAGAGCTGGCCTTTTAAGTGTATACTGGGCTCAACAATTTTAGCTGCTTCATGGGGGATGGAATTGAAAATCTACTTATGAAGTGACATCTAGGTGACACAGCTGTGTACAAGGAAGCTTGGAGCTCAGTCAGCGAGAAAGGCAGGGAAGTGCAGAGGGAGCTGGAGCCAGGGCAGAAGCTGCCAGGACTCAGGAGAGCTGGTTTCTGCAAAGGCAGCAAAAACTGCTCTAGGAGGAACGTACCACAGATCCCTTCTGTGCAATCAAGTACAATGAAACAGTTTGAACTTTAGGGAAGAGAAGACTGTAGAGATCCTATGGGAAGTCTGCAAAAAAACTCACATTTGGTAGAGGACTTGGGGGGAAAATGTTGTCCTTGGAAAGATGGCTGGAAAAAATACGTTTGGAAGAAAGTATAAATATGTAAGATACCTGAAGATGGATTTTTAAAGATTTAAAAGTGGGACTGTTATTAGCTAAAAGTGAAAAAACTGAGGCAACGGATGTTGGAGGAGATAAATCTGATACAGAACCTGCCACCCAGATCATGCTGTATATAACGTGAGAGGCCTGCTGGATTTTCCACAGTGCAACCAACATTTCAACTCTGTAAGAGGTTAAGATCATTTGTACAAAGTCTTTCTTGTCTTTTGTTTCTCTGAGGCAGAGAAACATGACTGTGTCTGTGGGAAAACCCACTTGTTTGTGTTATGAGCGTCAGTCAGGAGATCTCTAGGAGCCGAGGAGAAGCCGCCTTTGGCTTAGTGCCTGCTTTTCACACAAATTGAAAGTTCTGTCAGTGTGTCCTTCATAGTTTATAAAGCCCTAGCCTCAGGTGCCTCTACCTATTTTCAGAAGCATATTCCACTATCCTCTCCACGTGCACTAAATTAACCATATGCACAGGGAGTCTTTCCTCTGCTGCACACCCTGCAAGCTCAGAGAAGGAAAAACAATTCTTCACTTGCTCAAAGGCTTACAGATCAGTCTAATCAAAAGTAATTTTTTCAAGAAAAAGCAGCAACACTTCTTCATGTGAGCTATTTCCATACCAAATTTCAAGTTTCCACCTACAGTTGAGAAAGCTGTCTCCAGTCCACAAATACTCTCTTTAGAAGAAGAAAAGTATGTTGTATCTTAGCCCACGTTAGAAAATGGCTTAAGCCTTCCTCAGACTGGCAAGCAGGACTCCTAGGCACACAGCACAAGTGTTTTTAACCCCACCAAGTGAATGCTGTGGCAACTTGTAAGTGACTGAAAGCAAGAAGTTCAAACGAAAACTGTTATGCAAGGTCAACACGTAATGCAATCCTTAAGAGGTTGTAACTGTGCCTGACAATTTTCTAGTGACCCTCACTTCAAATAATTACAGCAAACAAAAGGCATTTGAAAAAATGCTTTCATGTTTGTTTTGTGCACTTGGCAGAAGTTGTACATAATCTTCCCTGTGTAGAGGCAGCTACCTGTTCAGCCCACACAATTTGTTTAGGCATTACAGGCAGCATCCAGAAGGAGAGAACTGTTCTAAGGTTCAGGATAATATGATTTAAACCAGCAAAAATCAGCAGCAAAACAAATGGACTCATTATAAAAAAACACATCCTTTGGTCCTCATGGGCCTGGGATTTTCATTGCCTGTGCTGCAATCAGGCCAACTATTTATGTCATAAATAAAATTAAAATCTAATTGAGGCACCTCTTTTGGAAAAACCTGGCCACCACCTGTAAATCTGTTGTTCTATTACTTAAAAAAGCAAATCAAAACAATAAAAATCCTAACCCCAACCTAGCAAACAGCAAAAATATCTTGCTGTTTCCAAGACTGCTTGTGCTTAAATCCTGCCTGACATTTATCTTACACAATGTGGTCTGAGGTGAATAAGGGAGCACTGTTTTTTTTTTTTTTCCCCCAGTAAGTTAGAGCTAAAATTCCGTATCCAGTGAATGCTATACAAATTTTTTCAGCAAAAAAATAACTGAGTTCATTTACATCTAAAAGCAAATCGGCACACACAGGAACTAGAGCACATGAGCAGCCCTCAGACAGTTGTTTGCTTATGATAATCATTTTCTTTATTTTTGTGGGCTGTATGCTTCCTCTGCTAGCCAGAGCCAAGGCACAACCGTGACAGATGCAGCCTGATACGGCCCACATAGCCTACTCTGATCAAACAGCACTAAAAACAGTTACAACTGTCTCTGCTTTTCATTTCTATCACTTCTGATGTTACTGAAATCCTAAACTAATATTAAATAGTGCATTATTTACAGTTATAATTAAAAATGTAGATTAAATAACCTGAAAAAACAGGAATTCTAAGCCAGAAATAAAAGCCTAAACATGATAGCCTGAGTTCACTGAAGTTGTATGTTAATCTTTTCAAATATTTTAACTTAGAATATCTAATTGGAATATAGATATGCCTAAGAAAATACATGTATACATAAGTATACACATACATAAATAAATGAACGTACACACTCCTAAAGATAATAAATCCATCCCATTATTGACAGCTAACATTTGAATTTGCTGGACTGGTTCTTTTCAACAGCAAAGCTGAACTCACTTTCAGAGTGATAATTTCTAGGGTTAATTGTCATAGCTTCCGCGACGCAATCTTCTCCACCAGCTTTATTTTATCTGCCAGAGCACCAATATGCCACGATTAGCATAAATTAAACTAAATAAATTCAGCGGGTTACTATATTATTTTATGCTAATCCATTTATTTATTTATTTTTAAACATTTCAAGGTTAGGGATGGGTGAGCAGAGCTATGGCAATTCCTACCGGCAGCTTGCTCACATTCAGCTTGGAGGGGCTTAAAAACTTCGTGACTTTTCTTTTTTTTTCTTTCAGAAATGTTTAGGAGAAAAACTCCACTTTGAAAACTGTCATCAGGTACAAACGGCTCTATCGTTACACACTGATCTTTCACAGACGTACTCACGGCACAGTACTGCGAGGCAAGGAGCTCAGGATGCACAACTCAGTAGCAAACAGCAAGAGAGCAAGATGCACCAAGCAAATCTGCATGCATGACTCAGATAAGAGGCATTTGTGGAGCTGAAAAGGATACAGAATCACCTCTTGCTGCTCCAGGTGATGTTTTTTTCTTAGATTTTAAAAGGGAAGTTTTCACATCTGGACCAGCTGCCTCATGCCAGCTGCCCTTGCTGTGCTCATACAGCTTTCCTGGTGAATCTGCTAACAACAAATAAACGAGGCAGCTGCAGGATGGGGCAGTGGGGGGATGGAGGTGGGATAGCAGCCATGGGCACTACCATCTGGCCAGGCTGGTGCCTCTCAGCACCCAGGCTGCTCTGAATGGAAATCTTCTCGGAAGAGGTGTGTTTACTTACAAGAACATGTGTAATATGTTTATCACTGGCTGAATCTCTCTCTCTGCAGGAGAAGATCTGACTCAAACCACAGCTAACTAGTGTTTGATAAGACCCTAATTGTTCAAGGTAGGTATGTGTTCTCCACCCTATCTGTCAGCACAGCTTGTGTAAACACACTGTACCACATCATGTAGAAATGAAACAAGCAGTAAGATTCACCAAACACTTTAATTTGCTTTGTGCACATGACAGCACAGTACAGACATGTGGATCTGGTTTGTCAAGTGTGGAGCAGTATAAGAGGTGACGGGTATGGGAGCAGACCTTAAAGCAAATGCGAAGCCAGGATGAGATTTCTGTTGGAGAGTTTTGATGGAGGAAGACAGCGAGTAGAAGAGCTCAGGAGGTGGAAATGTAATAGCTCCAACTATGCCAGCAGGAACAGTTCAGGTTTGCCTCTACTGATGTTGTTAAAACTCTTTGCTCTCTATTGCCCATTTATATGTAAGATGAATTGAGACTCTTACTTCCGATCCAAAGAAGATGCAGGAGGAATATCATCATGCAGATACTGAAGAAAAGGCACGGTCCTGATGTAGGGACTAAGCTAAACACAGAGTTCCAACCAGCAACAGAAAAACTCAAGGCCAGACCCAGGATGCACGGCTAAAGACAAGTAAATGCAAATAGTGAGAGCATAGGATCACTTAAAATAGGTCTGTGTATCTCTGCCACATTAACTGACAGCCATGGAAGGTCTCCACAACATCCATCACCCACTTATATGAACTGTCACAGCAGCAGAAGATCAATGCATGTTCTGTACATTCCACAGTAGAAGAAAACAGATGAAGAAAACATCCAACAGCAATGTCCCACTAATAACTTGCAAATTATTACTAACTCACTGCAAACCAATTTTGCCAGCTGAGGAGCCTGAATGGTTTTACCATTACTTTTTCTTCCGTATGCCACCATGGCTGATATTCATATGGTAGAAGACAATCCTGAAAAGTACCTTTTGCCATCCAGAGGAATATGACAAGCACTGATTTGAACTGAAGGCCTCTGGCTGGGATGTCAGAACGAACAGTGAGGAAAGGTTTGAGCCTCTATTCAGACGCTCACTACTTTTTGGGCTCACACACGCAGGATGTCATGCCTCAGACAGAGCTTTTATTTTGTGCTCCATGGGCTGCTCCCTGCCCAGACCCAGCAGCAAGATGCGAGCCCTTTTCCTTGCTAAGAAATTGGAGAACAGAGAGGTGTGCTCATGTTAAGGTCCAGGAAACTTTCTGAGATTGGTACCAGAGTGGTCAGCACCTTGTGGGACCAGGCCTTGGTGAATTACATGAAAACCATAGTCAGTAAACTGTTGACTATGAAAACCAGTTCAAAAATACCTGTGAGTTTAAAGCACTTGAAAAAAGGTCAGTTAAAAAAAAAATGCAGAAAGGCAGACACCAGATGCATTGTATCACATGCATTATAGTAGCTTTTCTTCATAATGATTTTCAAGATGATATCTTAAAGGATCAAAACCCAGAAGCATTAAGGAGGGTGTTAGACACTGAAAGCCATCAGAATCCCTTGTTCTTTCACTCTGAATACATTATTGCATCTTACTTTCTAATGCTGAAAATGGTTAGATTTTCAGATAAAAATTAGGAGAGGTTGAATTGCACTGCCTCTCTGGGTTCCAGTAATGTATGCATTTTGATAATGTTTTGTATAAAGCATTTGGGAAGAAATCGCATATATTTACGCAATTACTGGCAGCTTAGCTTTGCAAATGCTGTAATTTAACTGTTTAACAGTAAATTAAATTTACAGTTTGTAATGTAAATAAATTGTTCTTTTAAATTCAAATAATAGTAAATAATGTGTGTATAATAGAAGTTCGGTTTAACAATGATAGACTATTTCCACAACAGATAAAATTTACTCATTTCAGCTTGTATTTATTGCAGAACAACCTTGCAATAACAAAGATTGTTGCCAGCTATAAGTTTGGGTTAAAACATTTAACTTTAATAGCAGAATCTTGTCAAATTGATGTACAGTAGTAGAACATCATAAAATCTTATTCCAAATTGTAAACTGAAGCATTAAAAATTAACATCATACACTAAGAAAGACAGGTTGAAATAACTGCTCGATGGTTAGAAAGTTAAAGCACAGCTTAAAAATTTGATTCTGTTGAATAAATTTAAACAAAAATCCTAACGTTGTTAGACACATCTAAAAGAATAAAAAAGTATTTAGGTCCTATCTCTGCCAGATTCGGGATGCTTTCTGCTAACAAACCTTGCTACCCTAACATACTGCTCTGCCCTTCATCCTCTAGGGTTTGCAGAGGCAGATGAGTTTGCAAGATAAGGGCCCTCATGTTAAAAATTCATGGGAAAGGTCATGTTTCTACCATTTCTGAAGTGCTGAGCAGATCAATGGAATGCAAGAAACAACACAGGAGAACAGCAGAAATGATTTACTGCCGACTGACACTCTTGGAAGCAGCAATGGAGAACACAGATTGCCACCGCTGTCCGGCTTTGGGACAACCTCTGCATGGTGGGTACATTTCAAAAGTCCCAACCAGCCACTCTTATCACAGAAAATAAGGAAAGGAAATATTGGGCTGAACCATACACCTTTGTCTCAGGTCTGATGCTGTGAACGCCAAACCATTCCAAATCCCTCTCCAGACTGGGGATGCAGCCTGTGCTGGTAAGGCTGGCCCCACTGGGAGCTCTCCCTCTTGGATCAAGTCTCCCAAATGTCTTTGTGTATCCAGCACCACCTGACTCCACATTTCAATGGCCAGTCATATGAAAGTCAGAGCAGTGCAAGGATTGACTCACACAATCATGATTATCCTTTTAATAATAATTCTTTCATCTATATCAGAGAGTCTTAGTTTGCTTCCTATTTTATCTGCCTCCCATAGATCAAAAATTACCTCCCATTCCAAATTTTTTGCCCTATAGCTGAGCACTTCCTGATAGATGCACTATATCTTAAACACGACATTTGTTGTAGAACAAGAACAGCTGTTAAAAAGAATTCTCTGATTCTGTGATTTCACCCTACTGAGGATGGCAGTTCCCTGTCAGTCCTTCAGCAGCAGCTCTACTACCACCTTGGTGCTTTCAAAGTCAGCCATACAAAAAGCAGCTCTTTCAGAACTTTGTTGTGTCCAGACACCTGCAGGAGGACTAAGCATGAGCTAAACTCACAGCTTGGTACCATTCAAAAGCACACCGCAAAACACAATGCATTTTCTGATTACTTGGAAGCATAGGTCCTAACAGTCTGAAAGTTTTGAATATTTTTCCTGAGATTTTTCTCTTTATGTGTAGTCAAGGAGTTTAGAAAATACATTTTCAAAACAATTTCTATTACGAACTGTTGTGTATTCTTTTGAGGAATACATCAGCTACCCTAACTCATGTTTAATAATACTGCATTCAGCAACAGATAATCCCACTGAATTTGATGCAAGATTAGGTGATAGCTAATAGGAGAGCTAGCAGCAGAGCCTGACTCTCAGTACTCAAACACCCAGCCAGCATCTCAACCTCACTAGGAAGCCAGAGTACTTTACAGATGGAATATACAGTAACTGATCACTCAGTCTGAGCCTTCCTCAGGAATCTTACATCAGGTTGTCACTTGCACATGAGATATGATAAGACTACGGCAAAGATGGCAAATCTGCAAACACAAGCTGAAAACATCTGGCAGTCTTCTAAAACTAGGGACAGTCTCACTATTAAAAGCAACCTGAGCTCCTGTCCCTGAGTTCTTCCAACTCACTGACAGCTGCCTCAATCTTCCTACGAGAAGATGTAGTTTATTTAAGAAGGCTCTGTTTTGTCTGTACCACCTCTTTCAATTTCTATATCCAGCTTTAAAAAAATAATAATTATTAAAATGGATGGTGCACTGAAAATGTAAAGTGTATTGAAAGTCTATCAGTAAAATGTGTAAGTCAGAAACATTCCCTTATTTGTTTTACAAATGACTGCGGTTGACCCCTCTGTGCCCTGATGCCCCCCAGAGCCTCCTCGAGCTCTGCCTGCTGCATCACGCTGCAGAGCCGCTCTGCGCACCTCCCCCGCCAGGGGAACCTTCCCTGCAGATTCAGCTGTGGTTAGTGGATTTTTAGTCAGCTGAATCTCTAGGTGGTCGTGTACACAGTGGATGAAATAGTGCTTGTTTTCCAAGTGCTGCAGGGAAACATGAATTTGTTGTTGTATTTGTTTCCTCCGGAACTTAACTTAGAAATAAATGTGACCAACAGTTCCTCCTCAAGTTCTGAATGAAGCTAAACTCTGTGCTAAGCTGAAAAGGAATTTAAAAGATCCACTTCCTCCAACACTGGACAAAAAAAACTTCACCAGAATAAGCAAAAGAATAGTACTGCTTCTCCACCTTGTCCATCTTCATGGAATCATAGAATCATAAAATCATAAGGGCTGGAAAAGACCACTAAGATCACCTAGTGCAACCACAAGCCTATCCCCACCATGCCCACTAACCATGTCCCTCAGTGCCACATCTCCACGGTTCTTGAACACCTTCAGGGACAGTGATTCCACCACCTCCCTGGGCAGCCTGTGCCACTGCATCACCACTCTTTCTGAGAAGAAATTTTTCCTAATACCCAACCTGAACCTCTCCTGGTGCAACTTAAAGCCATTACCTCTCATCATTCCTGCTATGCATTTAGAAATAATGCAGATTCTTTCATAGAGCACCTCTGCGATGCCTTTATTTACCTGGATCTTTGCATTTCCAGCTAAGGCTCAGCTTTGCCATGAAGGCATCTTGCTTGGCTTTGCAAGGACACAAGTTAGGAGCTGCAGAGACAGGCAGGAGCTGCAGCACTGGACCTGGGCAGCAGTCTGTACTTAGCTCTCAGCGATCGGAAGTCACTTTGCATTCAGGTGATCCCAATGTAAGCACAAAACATACAGTGCTCACAAGAAATCAAACGAAGTTGTTGAAAATACTGCTGCCTGTGCTGGGGAACCTGGTGGCAGGGAGGGACGTACCACTGCCGTACAGATTGGTCAAGACATCTCTCATCCAGTTTACAGCTGTGTCCCAGAAACCTGGAACCATGCCACTGCCTTACGTCCACCCAGCGCAGCCGATGCCTGCTGTTATCACGATGGCCTGAGTTCTGACCACGTTCAGCACACATGCACCAGCACCTGAGCGTGGTATATTCCCTGATATTCCCTGACACAAAGGATTGGCCACGATCAAAGAGCAGGATTTGATGAAGTTCTGTAAGAAATACTGTTTCACAGCTCCCTGTTTTCATGCAGAGTGAGTGGACACAGGAAAAGCAGACCGTGTGGGGGAAAAATTTACAAATCTTTGAAAAAAACCCAAAGCTGCATAATCTGCTGTATTTCAGTTGGTCTTTATCCGCAAAATCCCAGATCTTTGTTTAAGCTACAAACGGACTATAAAAATCAGCTCGCTGGCCTCTCTCCTTATTATCCACATCCCTGCACAAATCAAATGAAGCTTTTGCTGTAAAGCTGATAAAAAACACCGTGCACATGAGCAAGCTGATGTATTTAAAAAGTGGTTATCATTTCTAATCCTTTCCTCTCTCTCCAGGGAATATCATCGTTCCAAGGAACACACAAAACTCCACCACTGAGCACACATCAGCACTTACACTTGTTTTGATTAGGGATTTTCTAAAATAACAATGACCGAAGTACTCCAGCATTATCATTGATTTTTTGCACCTAGGGACCTAGTGTGACAGTCGTGCAATTGTTTAAAATCAGTGAATAGCCAAGGCCGGTTCTAACAAATATTTGCAATCCTATAATCTATTTTAGAGACCTTGTGAAATGAACTGCGGTACCTGGGTGACAGAGTGGAGATGCTTCTGTCATTTCTCTGTATATCACCCAGGTCCCCGCATGTAACCCAGAACAAGAGAATTGGTCACAGATGATAAACTGTCTGAGCTGTCCCAGCAGGCAGTGGGACCTGGGTGGGATTTGGGATATTGGTTGAATTCCTATCCAGTTCCAGCTCCCCGCAAACAAAGCCATTTTTATTACCTAATTCAGACCTACCCAAATGAGTTTTCCTCTGCCACTCATAGCTATAACGCTTAAGATTCAGGAATGAGAGACTAATGCTCATTTCATACGGGTATAAAACTAGTCTTGCAACTTTCGCCAACCCAATGACTTACAGCACTGGAAACCAAATGTTAGATCAGATTCAGGCCCCACCCACTAGAATTCCCTCTTTTAAACGGGGACTTTTCCCCACAGAATGAAATTTCTCTCAAAAGACTAAACCATCAGCCACTGCTCTCCCTGATTTCAACCCAATTTTTTACATATTGGAGGCAAGTACTAGAAAGTTATACTGACAAGTAGTGCAGAGAGGGGAGTTTCAGGGTCTCTCTTCATACTGCGCACATTAAAATGTTGTCCTTTGCTTTAAAAATAAAAATGCAAATAAGTTATGAGTTTAATCTCTTGAAAATATACACATTCACACATGCAAAGAATAAAAATGAAAAGTACGGCAGTTAAAATACTGCACTGATGTCTGACTGCTGCAAGGAAACAGCGCTTCTTCACTATGGGCACAACCAATCCTGCACTCAGAGCTGAGGTTCCTGGGTCAGAAGAACGTGAGCATTTCACTTTGTGTGTGACTTTTAGCTTGTGTAACACACAAAATGCGCCCTGCTATTCAGCTTCTACCAATCCAACACATATTAAGAGCTCCACCTGGTACACAAAGGCAGCACACAGCTTACATGGTGTGGGGTAGTGGGAAGGCACCGTGCCCTCCCTGCCAGCCAGCGGTTGATCTTGGGAACAGCAAAGGACAGAAAACAGAGAGGAGCCCACAAAAGCATGAAGTCCTCACTCTTTGCAAATCTGTAAGTGCTGGTAAATAAGAGCAGCACTTTAGGAGTAGCCACAGAAGTTTGGAAATGATGAAATATCGAAATAAAATCTACTTAATCGAAGCCATTTGTATCCGTAGAACATTTTCCTGGAAATAGGGTCCTCCATTTCAATTTTCTCTGATCCTTGTTGCCACTTTTGGACATTAGAAGATATAAAGCAAAGACTCAAGCCTGGTTTGCATCTGAAGCAGCACAAGCAGCTGCTTGAGAAAACCGAGCTTAACTGAACACAGATATGTATTTCAAACAAACGTGACATTAGGGAAGAAGTAAATGCTGCATTCCAGTCAATTCTGCTCTCTTTAGCTAAAAGAAGCTGTCAGTTTCTTTCACTATTTGGCAATTTCTGTTAAATGAATAATCAGATAACACAAAAACAGACGTAACACCTGCTTAGCTTGACATGAGCACAGAGGGGAACCGTATCCAGCCTTTACCAGCTGCCCTCTGGTAATCTGGATCACAGCATGGCAATTCCCACCCCGTTAGGCCAATCTTCAATGGACTTCTGTCAGCTGAATGGTTGATAAAAGTCATCCTGATGACCAAGTACTGCACAGTGCAAGATACAGAAAACAGTGAATGTATGTAAGCTCAGTCTGCCTGAATGACAGACCTGCCTCCTCACTGTCTAGTTTTTTGTTACTGTTTTTGACAGCTATATATATTCCATTTTCAACAGAGTTCAAAGTCCAGGCCCTATCTATGTGGCATTTTTAATTCACATCTACACAAATGTCATGGTATTTCTCTAGGGGAAAAAGTGTAGAAGTTCATCTTTTTGTCAGCTAATAAAATTATCGTATAATTTATTTAATTATACTTCCTTAACCATATATACATGGATACCTACCAGTTACAAGACAGATGACAGACACAGACAAGATGATGCAGTCTATAAAGATTGCCACTACTGCCTAAAAAGATATGAATGAAAGAGTGATACGGAAGATCTTCAGTCTTTCACAAGGACCTAGCAGGTTACCTCTCCTTTTTAGAACGAGACAGCTATGAATCACTACCAGTTTAACCTCACAAATCCAATGCACAATTGCCACATGGTTGAAAAAGCACTGCCCTTTTCTATTGGATGTTAAATTATTTTTTGCCTCTGAGAGGCTTTCTCACCTGTAAGAGCTGTGGAAATACAGACCAAAGCTATCCTGGGTGCTAAAAATATGACTAGTGAAAATACTGGCCATATGCACGACGTGCTTGTTCAGCACCATAGGTTTGCTCTCAGCGAGCCTCGATATTCAAGTCCGCATTCAAATGCAGCAGTGGCACCGCCACTAACCTCACTGCATCTCACCGTATGCATGTGGCATCTACCCCCTCTGTGTGCCTTTGGCAATCCTCCCCTCAACCACGCCAGTAATTCGAAGTATCTGTCACTGACTCTTGTGGAAACATCATGTTTAGGACAGGCAGTAAGGGAAACAATCCTACCTGAATTAACATTCACATCTGAGTGGACAATAATATGATCCTTTGCCAGCTGCATCCTTTAGATCTTTTCCACTTGTTGAAGTGTATCTTCAGTCACAAACAATAGCAACAGCCAGCAGCTTTATTTATCGCATACAATACATTGTTTGCACAGTATTACCTGCACTGCTTTGTTTGTGAATTAAAGAAGAAAAATCTTGCTCCAAAAAGTACGTTAGAGCACAGATTGTCAGAACAGCTACTGGCCAGGAATCACTGGGTACAGAAGTGTTCACCTACAAGATGATAAAAGTGGCAGAGACAAAATAAATGAGTGCATGGTAATTTTCCTCATAAAAACAAGAGGTTTTATGATAAAAGCTGACAAAGACTGTGTGCTGAAATGGAAACTGTCTTTTCTCCATTGATAATGTGATGCAGTCAGACATGCTGTAGAAGATTAGAAGTAACTTGCAAGGTTTTATTACCTTTGATTTTTAGCTCTGCGCTACATAAAATTAATTTGTATTTTGCTGTAGAAAACGCAGGATTAATGATGCCAAAGTGGAAGAGAGACTTTTGGCTGTGCAAGTTCCATGAATTCTTCTCAGAACTCAAGCAACACTTACAGCAAAAGAAAAATAACAGCTTTGTGTTGCATGGTGATATATAACTCCCAGGAGGTCCCGTTAGATCATGGATGCTTTCCAGCTTTTGGTTACAGAGACCTCATTGACTTTGATCTTAAAATCAGATTGGATCTCTTAGAATAATAAGTAACTTGGCGTGCTATTCAGCAATTTTGCTGATCCTGAGAAAACAGCTGTTCCCAAGTTATTTCAGTACTTTCACTCCAAAATCAGGCAAAATGTGGCCAAGGTGACAATAGCATAGGAATAATTTAAGTACTAGTAAAAGAAGAGGTGAGCTACAGAAATAATTTTGCAACCAGGCAGCATCTCGTCCAAAGCTTTACAAAAGTTGGTCAAAAGAAAACGTTTGATTTTGTAGTGAAAATTCAGGAGTTATAGCTCAGAGGATTTGCTTTTTCTTCTTAGCATCTACATACTAGATGCATGCTTGAGCAAGACAATTCATCTTGGACTCATTATTTCAGAGCTTTTAGAATACTACTTATCCAGCTCACTGTATCACCTATCACCAGAGTTAATACCTTAGAGCCCTCAAAAATGACATGAAGAAAAAATCCATCTTGATGTTTACTTAAAACACCACAGTCTGGGGAGGACCAAAGTTTTGCTAAGTTTCTTTGCACATCTGTTATAAGCCAAATACTCAGCCTCAAGTACATCCTAGAAATGAACATAGAAAATAATTATTTGAGATCTGTTCTCTGAGCTTCTTCTACAGTGCTTACTCACTGGCAGTCAGAGCCCCTTACTCTCTCTGTACCAATCTGAGTGCCCTTTGGGGTCCCATGCCCTGCAGAAGGACCCCACTGACTGTGAGAAGAGGGCACTAAGTGGCTGGTAATACAGACTGGAGGAGCTCAGGTATCCAAATATTGCAGACATGGCAATAAAAAAAAATGGGGGACATTTAGATTGGATAGAAGGAAAAAATATTTTTATGATAATGGTAGGGAAGCACTGGCACAGGTTGCACAGAGAGGTGATGGCTGCCCTGTCTCTGGAGAAATACAAGGTCAGGCTGGATGGGGCTCCGAACACCTATCTAGCTGCAGGTATCCCTGTTCATTGTAAGGGAGTTGGACTAGATGGTCTTTAAGGGTTCCTTCCATCTCACATGATTCTATGATAAAACTGCTCCCAGCTGAAGTTTGTGTCATATTTGTAAACGGAGACATTTCCTGAGACACCAAAATGTGGCATCCTTCTAAATCCAAATGAAGATTTTCTACCCACAGAAATGTAACAGTGATGAATGCCTGCGTCCCTTTGAACTTAAATAGCAGTTTCTCCAAATTTCAAAGGAAATGCAGGTGATCTTCAATACAATTCTGCATAGGAAAGCACTGCTATTTAGATACAGAAGGAAGGTCTTAACTGAATCTTGTAGGAGGCTTCCTCGATGAAAATTAGAAAAACAAACAAACAATCAAAAAAATCCCCCACAAAACTAGGCAC
This sequence comes from Numida meleagris, assembly GCF_002078875.1. Classification (NCBI taxonomy): domain Eukaryota; kingdom Metazoa; phylum Chordata; class Aves; order Galliformes; family Numididae; genus Numida; species Numida meleagris. The sequence goes on along the minus strand of NC_034412.1, from coordinate 82,833,293 downwards.
ATGTAGCCACCTTTTAACAGATGGCTCTGCTGGGTGGGATGACTCTGTGAAGTGGTGCTTCCAAAGCATTTCAAGGATCCTTGTAGCTCTAAGTGTGAAAGCGGGTGGGGAGGGGAAGAAGGGTTCACACAGAGGTTCCTCAATAGGAAGAACTGCAGGGTGCTTCCACACAGCTCAGCCTCCCCTCCATGTGGGAATTAGGCAGCCCCAGAGGCTACAGAGAGGCACTCCGGGGTGGCAGGTGTGTGGCACATCTTTGGGGCTGCCTGGGATGATGTGGCAGGCCAAGCCTCTCCTGCCCTCTCCCACTTTCATGTTCTCACACTACGCACAAGGTCAGGATGTGAGAGCGTGTGAGCGAGCTGGGCACTCAACCACCATACAAGGACAAAAAAGAACAGACTACTTAAGATGTCACGTTAAGCAACAGCAAAGAAGGACTTTGCAACACTACTACCCCACCCCCTCATCCATCCTTTTTTTAAATTTTTCTTTAAGTAGAAAATTGGACTTTCCTACTCGGCAGCATGTCTAGAGCACTGGGTGGAGGACTCTGGTGAGCAATACCTTTAGCAAAGTGTCTTATGACCTTTCAGCCATCCTAATTTTCATTGCACTCTTGGCAATGGATAAAATTGGGTTCATTTCAAATAAAAGGATGCTCTCATGTGGTCTGTGGGAAAACAAATAAGAGCTCGAGTCACTCCTGACATGTCTTGAGGAATTCAAGGCATCAGATTTAATAGTCTATATTAAATGTATTATCCCTGACATAACTTCTGGCAGTTCTGAAGCGCCTGAGAAAATACTGTGGATTGGAAACTTGAGAAAGATCATCTTTAGTGCCACTGCAATTGTAAATAGTAATGATGGCAGACAGATGAAAGCTTCTGTGCTGTTTTGAAAGAGAAATACATTACAGAAATCATAAAAGCATCTTCAGTGACAGCAAAGGAACCTATACAAAAGCACTGTAAGAATAAACAGGATATTAGCTGAGATTCATTATCGCTATCTTTGTAGATGTCTATATTTAAGCTTGTTCAGAAACAGGATAGAACTGACTGTTGCTACTCTCAGTAAGCACCAGGCATCTAAGATCTCAAACGGGAAGTTAGATTTCATCTGGAAGAAGAGAAAGAAGAAAATGCAACTTTTAAAAAAGGTTTCCACTGATCTAAGTCTGTCAGCAGCTCTCAGCAATCCCACAAAACAAGTCTGAGCTACATTTGAAATACCAAAGAAAGGAAGAAACTTTCCTTTGAGGATGTGTAGCCATTCTCCTATCACTCAAGGAAACTCCTATACTTTGTCTCACATCATCCAAGGAAACTTTTGCATGTTTTGTTAAAAGACTCTTATCTGTGCTATCTGCCATTCTCTGTGACATGAACCATGTCACTGCCAAGCCTGGAAAATTTGTGAGGAATTAAGAAGGTGGTATCTGTTGTTCTATTTTATAATTTTAACAAACACAGTTAGAAGGGAAGAAAATGTCCTATGCTCTCAGTTCATACTGATCAGGGAGTTATTGCCATTTATGTAGCACTGGGCAGAACTCATGCAAATACAGGCAACTAAGTATGGCAGAAGTTAAAATACAATAATAGAGATAAGAAAATGGAAAAAGAGAGCGACGGCTTGTCCAGAGGTAATCTGAGAAGGGGCTGCTTACTTCAGTCCAGAAAATATGAAACTGTGTTAAATTTACAAGCCAATACTGTGATGAAGAATGCTGCAGCTCTCCCATGAATTAATGAGCAGATTATTGTTCTTAAAAAGATACAGAGCTGGCTGGACGCTAGTTTAACAAGGTAATTATCAAATGAAAGAGAACCACTGTACTGCTGTGAACCTGCATAAAGACTCCTATAATTACTGATGTTGTGGCCTATCTTTGTTTTAAAAGAACGACACATTTCAATATTTTTGCATAAAGTATGTTCCGCAATGATGCTAGAAATAGTAGATTTACTCATATGTAATCAATCAAATACTATCTTTCCTAGACTGCTTTTTGAATAGGAAGGCTATCTATGCATGACATTTCGCCAAGTGTGTTGTACAAGTAACACTGGAACATTAATAATTATGTTATGAAAAGCAAAAGTTAACATTTCATGAGTAAGTTTCGTAAATGGTGAGACTCTGAATGCACAGCACAATGCTGTTTTAAAGAACTTTTTTTTTTCTCAAATGGCTGTAGACAATGGCAACGCCATGTATATGGTCTTGAGAAGACTATGTGAACACCGGTAAAAATGACAGTAAGCACTCTCTCTCTCTGAAAAATCTCATCTTTCCCCCCTTGTATCATCACTACAGAGGTTGACACACATGAGTATAAATCAAAAGCAGTTTTTCCCAAGCACTGTTGACTTGAAATTTTTATAATTAGTTTACTGGGATGTTATTTTCTCATTGCTTCATTTATAACTAAACTGGCTTGAAGTATCAAACAGCGCATTTCAAAAAGTAAAATATAAAGTCAAACACTGATAAAACTCAGAATATAACTATGATTGTATAAAGAAAAGAAGAAAGACCAGCACTTGAAGAGCTGGCAACTGTGAGAATGAAAATCAGATGCTAATGTGTACCTGAAAAGCTGTATATCCTACGTACGCTATTGTAACATAACAGCCTGATTCAGGATTCCTAAGATTTAAACCACTTCAAAATTTCGTGGCAAAGAACTCATGGTTGTCCCTTTCAATCCTGCTGACTTTCACTCCAGATTCAAAGCATGCAGAAGAAATATCATTTATACCCTATTAGCATGTCTAAAGAAATGTGCCATGTTCTGTTGAGTCAATGTAACAGTTTCATAAGGACAAGTTATAAATGCTGCGTAATTGCAATAACCCTGACTTTAAAAAAGAAGTGATGGAAATGGAATACTTAATTAGAAAAACATGTAAGCCATAAAGCTCCCACATGTCAATATTACCTCCTTACAGCCTTGCTTAAAAATGGCTTTAGCATGTTCCTATAAATCAAATCTATAAAGAATATTTTTATTGTCTCTGTGTACTAACTAGCACTTTCAGTAGACTCTAATGTCTGTAAGCAGTGTTAGAACTTAAACAGAACTGAATGACTACCTCATGCTCCATTGCATATACAAGCAAAACCAAGTACTGACATTGTCTTCCTTTCTAGATGAAGGTCTAAAGGCTGGGTCAATGTCAGTTCTGCAGTGACAGAAGCAAGGTGCACTAGAGATAGCAAGATCCAGAGGATGCTCTGCTCCAAGTGCTTGTGTCACAGCTTTCACTGAGCACTTCCAATCAGAAGCAATGCTGTCGTCTACTGCACTAGCGAATGTGGTCCCCATGGACATTGCTTTCATTCTAAATACTTTCTTGTGTGCTGCAGTGGAGCTGGGGTGACAAATATATAGAGCAAGATGACCAGGTCAGCACTCCTCAGTTAAGGATAGCATTTACTTGCTGAAGAGTGGCAGGCATTGATCCTAATTTCTGTAGTTGCAGCAAAAACTTCACTGAGAGCTAATGTTGCACTGCAGTGTGCTCAGATGCCAGGGGATGTACAAATTGAAGCTGACAGCACAATCTCAATCCGGCTTCCTTGTGCATCTGTTTTGCAGTAATGCAGACTGTAACTACATGATCACACACATTTGCAGAAATGAATTTAGTAGTATACAAATTTACTACATTTTAGATATATGTGTGCATTTCTACAATCGAGAGGCATATCCAGGTATATTAATACTAACTTGCAGTCACAGCAGTCCACAGTATTTTCCTGGCATTTTGGTTACATTCTTTTTCAAAAGTTATTGCTAGAAGCAGTTAAATTTGTTATAGCTGAGTTCTACACTGTAGAATCACAACATAAGATTCTAAATACAATTTGTATCTTGTTATTCTTGAACAGAACTGATGAGGAAGAAGAAACCAGAAGAAGGCATTTGGGGCTTTAAGGCACAATCCCATTCCCTGAGTGATGGGGTTTCCCCACAGCACCCTAGGACTGTCATTGTGGCAGACTGCTTGACCCAGCATGGAGAAGTAGCTTTGAAGCAGAAGGCTCAGTGACTGCAGAGCCTGGGTCCTGGCATGAACCAGGGAGCCCCAGCAGCACCAGAGAAGCAGACATAGCTGAAGAGCAAGGCTGCAGACCTAACCAAGGCTACAAGTGACTTCATGAAGAGGGTTGGAGGCAGCTTGATCAATAGTCTACCTTCACAGCTCTAGAAGAAGAAAATTAAACAGGTGTTTGGGGAAGAGGAATTGCCAGCAGAACAGAGAAGAGTATTACTTCAGAAAGAAGAACAGAGCTGGAAATGTAGAACAGACTCCTCCAGGATTAACACGCTTCTTTTAGAAGCACAGGAGAAGAGTGAAGGGTTATTGACTATAAATTATAGCAAAAGTAAAAAAAAAACAAACAAACCAAAAACACATACTAAATCCCATCTTTACTACCTACAATGCCAGACACAGCACCTGGCAGGACAACTGACGAATATATTATCACAAAAAGGTTCATCCTCTTGACACCAATTTCACACATTTTGGCTCAGTTGAGATGGGCTCTTCTGAAGGCACTATCCAAATCACCCCATTTTCCATGCCTTGCTCTGCACTGCAGAGTGGTCTCTAAGCTCACAAACTGAATGTTTTCACAAAGGAGGAATCAGATGGTCTCCACAAGTGCACCTAATGAACACCAGCCATTAACAGGCATTTAGTTCACTCAGCTGGACTGGATCTAGTCCAAAGGGAACCTCTGCAAAACATGTTCAGCGTGGACATCATGTTGTCAACACCAGCTGTTTTGCTCTACAGATTCTCACCTACTGCGCGGCACTACTTACTGATGCAGATACAGCCTCCAGCTACTAGCACACAGATTGCAGCCTTGAATCAACAAGCTGCCCCTCTGCATGCTGACAGCATGGCCTCTACCTTGCTGGGGTGGTTGGAGGTGCTGAATCACCAGGTTGGAATGCCTGGCCCAGGATTTTCCCTTCCGCTTGCTCAAGTACCTTCCCCCCTACATAATGCAGCTCTAAGGTTGTACACAAGTTCACATCAGGGGCTGAGCACATTTTAACGTGCTGAGTCAAACCCTTCCCTCAGTATAAGATATTGCCTAGTTTCATTTTCAGCCTAAATCTCCAAACCCATTCAACTAATTTAGTTGTATATGCATGATGAAGAAAAGCAGAATACTGAATAGAAGCGGTCTGAAAAGCACAGATACTCCTCTGCTTTCCAACTTGATAAATATTTGCTTGGTGCAAGGCCACATGTTGGTACCGCATCTCTTTGGGCTGAGATTTCTCTTTTTCCTTTCCTTTCTTCCTTTATTTTTTTTTAATTAAATAATCATGACCTGGAGCATCCCTTTGGATTACAGCATTTGATGCACAGTCAGCCATGCGTGTGCAACTGTCCCTGAGAGCCAGGCCTCAGCAGAAAAACTGGTGTGCATACTATCTTGAAACAAAAATAGCTGTCAAATCGAAGCTGATTTCCCTCTAAAGGCAGCACTGATCCTCAGTTAGGGTACACCAAGCTAGTCTGAGTTCAAGATTGTTTAAAAAAAAAATCTAAGGACATGTTAGAGAAGTGTATTTTTAATCTCTCTAATCTCATTTAATAATGGACGAGCTGATTTTCCTTAAGGCGAGAGGGGAACAACCATAGACAGCAACAGCTCCTAAGGGTAAAAAAAGTTTAAAAGTCTCTGACCAACTCAAAGAGGGAGAAAACAGAACCAGTTACAACATCAGGCTGCTGCATCACATGTGCCACCAAATATGTGTTATTTAATGCTCCTTCGACCAGGGTTTCATTTTACCTCATTTTAGTGAATTAAATCATGTACTACAAAGGAATTCGGATCTGAATGAAAGGAACAAGATTGATATCAGGATGAAAAGTAATGCCCTATTAATTCAGGTCCAGACATTAAAGAAAAAAATAAAATTGAATTACACAGTATTCTAATATTTCTGGACTAGATAAAATTATATGTAAAAGCCTTTTTTTTTTTTTTTTCATAGCCAAATGGAGATGGAAGCAGTAATGGATTTTTAAAAGATACAACCAAATGGTCAACATCTACTTCCAGGCACCCAGGGAATTGCACAGCTGACATTGATTCTGGAGCTGGTGCTGTACAGCCACCTACTTGTGCTTCTCTCCATGGGCTACAGAGTTATCTCATCCATAGCCAAGTCATCCCTGGTGCATCAGAGCTAGCCTTTACTTCTTTTCTTGGTTTTACCATACACAATATATCACAGTAATGACCTTCCCTTTCAATGACGTGGAGCCAAGATTCTTCAAAAAGAGCAACTCCAGAACACTAGGCCTGGATTAGCACTTTTTCCTGTGCAAGAGCTGGATACCAAACAGTGTTCTTCAGGAGACAGGGCACTCCAAGCAGGTCAGAAAAAGCGTAGTTTGCACTCCACAAGAACTAAGGAATATCACACATCTCAAACATTCTGTTCAAATATTCCTACTAAGTGATGCAAACTTTTAACAGTCTCTATCTACTGGCTGAATTTGTCTTAAAAAATTCTAAAAAAAGAACAGCCAACTTCTCTGAGAAAGCAAGGAGAGAAGAAACAAGAAATGGAAGGCACTGCTTAACACTGCTACATGCACCAGAATGGACTTAAATACTATGGTATAAAACTTGTATGGATCAGTATAGTGGAATAGCAAAATGTCAGCAACATTTTAAAGGTAATATAATTTGGAATGCAGAATTCAATATGATAAAGAACGATAGCCACTGTATAATATCTCAGACTTCTCATACACAGCAGACTTTAACAGAAATTCATGACTACATTAATTCAAGAAAACTTCCAATTTGGAATTGGGAACAGTATCTCAGTGTCCAGAGTCAGCTTTTGGCTCTATTTCTACTAATCGTGGTGCTGCAGCTGACCCAGTTTAAATGTATTTCTATAAAGATCCCATAATTTTTGGTGATGTTGCATATTGTATTCTCCTAAACCATTAAAAAATATAGCACTACAGTAAATACCTACTGCCTAAAAATAAGGTGCCTCAAGTAGAACAGCACTACTGCATCACTGAAATACAACGTAAAAGATTTATTAAAAGTTTCATTTGTGTGGTAAACACAAACACATGCACATTTGTAATAATAAACCCAATGCCGCATTAGGATGCATGTTTGGATATTTGACTGTGTTCTGTTTGTGTGTATACACTTCCACAGGATTAAATTTATGAATTTTTAATTATCTGAGCTTAAAGAAAGATCATCTGCACCAGAAAGCCTTGTCCTGCTAATGTCCTACAGCCGTGCAACAGCACTACCCACAGTGTTACATGTGGGTAACACAACACAGAAGTTTCTAATTATTAGTTACCACAACATGCATAAAGCTCCCAGAGCCATTACGACTGATATTCTGATTTGCCTACACCTGAGGATTCAAAATGGAAAAAAAAAAGCCTCACGAACCTCTGTTTAGTTTTTCAATGCTCTGTACAAAAATATTCACTTCTAACACCTTCAGGCAATTGGTATGCTCCAACATATTACAGTTTATAGCAGTTGCAGATAAAGATACTATGCTTAGTTAAATGCTCTCTTTGGTCCAGGAAGAAGATGAAAATATGAAAATATGCGATGCCATCAGATAAAACAAAAAATGAAGGAGAAAAAAATTTTGACTGCTAAGGGAAAAACACACATAATTCTAGATGTGGATAAATATTTAGACAGTCTTGTTTCTTACAGGAACTCTGTAGGTAGGTTAGAATATTTTCCTGTAAATACCTATTAGCTAACCACCCAAAAAGTCACCAACTATTTTCAAAATCTAAAGTAGTAACAACTGAATCTTTTCAATTTAATATAAAAACATTTTTAAAAATGTATGTTTTCCAATTTTTAGAAAAACTTAACCTATATTTAATGCACCAATGCCATTTGAAGGCATACACTGAGCTGCCTGCCACTTATTCAGCAAAATCCAAAAATCCTATTCTTCACAACTGCCTCTCTCACTATGCAAATAAAGAAGTAATTTATCATGAGTTTCTAACAGAGAAAAGCTGTTTAGTATTTTGATGTAAAAGATACTGATTTCCATCATTTTGCATAGATTTCCAGCCTTTTATTAGCATTGTCTCCAGCAGAGAGAACAACCTGAACGCTACATAATTTGGACCAAATGGGTGAACAAAAGCTAACCACAACAAAGCGTTTATTTGTATTGAGCAGGAAAAAAACACATTAATCACAGTGATTCTCTCATGACAATTTTGCCTTTACTCTTTCTGCTCTTCAAATGGACCCTAGATTCCTATGATGTACCATGTCAGATGATATTATGATTTCTTCCAAAGAGGGCTCATAACTTAATCTGTTTATACAGCAACAAAATCAATCTGATTGACTGGGATTTCGATGAGTCATTGCAACTGGAGGCTATATACAACTGTGCAATATTCACATTAGGAGTTCAGCAGCTCCTTTCCAGGTGCCACTTTACAGACCAGGTCCGTACCATTGGTTTGTATAGCATGCTTAGCAACAAACAGAAAAGATTTGGGATACCCATTGCAAGATACGTGAAATCAGAGTTGCCATCAGTGGTTGATAGGAGAGTTCTCATGACAAACTTTTCCCCAGAGTACATACGTGAGGTTATGTGTGCATGCACATGTGCCTGTGTACACACAACTGTACCTTCACAGCAAATAAGTGCTTTTGGATTTTAAAGGTATCGATAACTCAGAGCGCAGGAACATTGTGCTAACTAATGAGGTTGCAGTGGGTAGAGGTGAAGGTCTGTTTCAGACCTTCTGCTCGTCGCAAATCAGCAAACAGAAGGAATTGTTCCTTCAGCGCCTGTCAGCAATATATAGGAAAAGAAAAATGCCTGTTACGAAAGAAATCAGTGGAAGATTCATGTAGGAAGACTTGCATAGCTAGCAGTATTAGAAAAACATTATTCATATTGCTACAAATGAGAAATAGCAGGGTGTTGTTAATGACAAAAGTTTAGCACCCAAGATGAGAAAATCATTTCAGAGCTTGTTACGAGGGCTGGGATGGAGCTGAAGAGTGGGCTGGGAGCTGGCGCCTGCTTAGGGAGCAGTGCCCATGGGGTGATGCAGAGCCCAGCTCAGCCCCTGGGTGGCTGCAGGCTCCACAGCACCCCCAAGGCATCTCCTCCTGCTCCTTATCAGTAGGAACTAACATCTCCATGCACTTCTTCATGCAAATTAGAGCCAGCATATCTTCTCCTGCTCATCATGGCTATGGAAATAGGCCGCTTGCCTTTCCTTTACAGGTGCTGTTACTATGCCTCATTTTCCCCTCACTTTTTTTCCTCATGTCTTCTCTTTTGCAGGCTGAACAATTCTTTCACTTTCCTTAATAAATTTTATTTTCAAGACTTTTGTTTTTCTCTAGACGCTCTCCAACTGAACGACATGTTTCTATATTGAATGCCATCCAAAACATGCATTCAAGAAAGACAAAGAAAAGGCATTCCCAGTTGGAGAGATACAGTTGGCGTTTCAAAATACAGAATTTTCCAAAGCTAAACTCTCTGGGACAGAATATGGAGAAAAAGTATGCATGAACTTAAGAGTCTGTTAAGCATACTTGATAAGATACCCAAAAGCTGTAACTATACTGTGAGATAGACAACAACTTTGGCTAAAGAAGTAGTAGAAAAATGAAGACAATAATTAGGAGGAAAAAAAGTCTGATAATTAGGATGAAGAACTCTCACAGAGTTATCTCAAGATCTATCTGTGTCTGTGACAGGGGGACAGCAGGCCCATAGGCCCGAAAAAAAAAAAAGTGTGGGGGGGGACGTCAGTGGTTTATGGGTTCCGTGGACTGCTGATTTTCTGGTACCTAGAGCATTAACTCTTTAATTCCCAGTGCTTTACATGATGTTATGATGTGGAATGCCAATAACAAAAACCATAAAACCATGATAACATAGAAAGAAAAAGCAAACAGAAAAAAACCCAACACTTTAATGCATAAAATAGTAAAATGGGATGCTGAAGATGGCAATGAAAAATCCATGACTGTATGAACGATAAAAAATTAAAAATAGCTTTCCTAAGTTATATTAAAAAATTATTCATTTGGAAACAGGAATTGTGCTAACAGCAATTAAAAAGAAAAGCCTTTTTGTTCTACTTTTGGAAAGAACATTGATCTTGAGATGACAAGTGCCTCCTAGTCCATCAGCAACTAAGTAGAATCTTAAACAGCATCTCTTTGGAGAAAATATTTTATGATTAGCAGTTCTAAGAGAATCTTTTGCATGTTTTTATCTGATGCTATTTTAAAAAAGAAAAGAATTACTAAGGAAATTAAAAAAAAAAATACTACTGTTCTGCTGATATTGAAGAAGGAACACTAGACAGCCAGGTAACAGTGCAGTGTAATGCACTCACTACCTTGATATCAATCCAGACAAAAGAGATAAAAAATTGTACAAGATTGCAGTAACAAAGATTGAAGTGAAAGGAATGTTTTTACATGGTTTTATGTAAAATAGGTCTTGTAAAACAAATTTGATTTTATTCTTTGATGAGCTCACAGAAGTTTGGGTGATAAGTACACAGGGCTAATATACTTTAACACCTGTGATGTATTTAACTTATTAGAGCATTACATTATATCTTAAACAAAAATTAGTAATATGCAGAGTATATGTAGATTGAAATGCTTGAACACCAATTTTAAGAAGCAGTTATCAATTAGAGATCATTAACTGGGGAGGTGAGTGTATTAGTGGTGATCCACCGGCGCTTGTGGATATCCTAGACTCAATTTTAACAAATTTTTAATCTGTACACTGAAATGAATCTCAAAAGTACTGCAAACAAACTCTGAAGGTGAAGCTGAAAAAAGAGAAGGGCTGGGATACACAGATCAAGCCGAGGCAGTCACACAGAATAATCTGTCTCGCTTACTAAGCCAGGTCAATTTACTGTGTTGTACCTGAATGCTCAAATCATGTTTAATGACTGGGATTTCTCTAGGAAAAAAAAAAAAAAAAGTAAAAGAAGGAGCGTGTACCTGGAAATACTACACCCTGTTTCTCTTGGCAACTTTAATTTTCTCTGTAAGAGTTATGTGTGAGCAGCCAGATGACAGTTTTATAGAAACCCGGGGTTATAACGAGGCATGCTAGCCTCTCCAAACAATCTTTTTGACAATAGCTAAGCAAGTGCGTAATGTGCAGTGAACTTTCTCTACTTATTCCCAAACTATTCCCTGCATATAAGACAAGCCTACTAGACACAGCCTTCTGCAATTACATCAGCAGAAGCTATCCAACAAAGGTCTTCAAGCTACCTGTACATCACACATTATAGGCAGAGACAAAGGTAGAATGGATTTGTTGTAGCTCACTTGCTGAGTATTCACAAAGTAATGTGTAGTAAAATCCAAGGTGCATCTATGTGATATATTCCTAAGACACAGTGGGAAACATAGATGAGCACCTTAAAGCCAAAGATGTTACCATTTGGCCCCAAGTCCACTGTGCTACGAAACTCTACTTCTAAACTTTCCAGTTTTGAAAAATCAAGAAATGAAGAAAAATCAAGGGCACAAGCACCAAACAGGGAAAATGAGCACTCAGGGCACACAATGAAAAGCATGTTATTGTACATTCCAAATCCAAACTGCAGTAGCAATTATAACACAAAATGCATATTCAATTCTCATCTACAGATTCTGAACGGCGTTACAACTGAAAACACTGTTTTTTTTAGGAATATACAGAGCAAAAGAATTCAACTCATTCCTTCTGAAATTTCTGCTGTGTAACATTACGCAATGGAATACAAAATTTGATGATGGAAGCCCGTAAAAACTGCCCCAAATGCTCAGAACATTCTATACCTATAGGCTTAAGTAAATCCTTTGGAAGACTCCATCATAGCTACTATACATGAATTGTTTTTACAGCTACAAACATGGTAACTTGTGCTTTTGCTTCTTTGCGGTGCACAGCTTCTCCACGAACAGACAGCCTTTAGTGAATAGAGCAGAAATGTAGACAAGCTCTAATTTTCTGTACAGCGGCAGCTATGTGTATTATGCGTTACAGTGTCACTCTGCTGTGAAAGAGTTAACTTCCTAGCTCCTATTCTCTGCAGTGCTGCATCAACACTGCACATTATTCTTACTGAGCATGCTTCATCTTTTCTGTCTCCACAGTCTTGGGCTGTCAATCAGCTGTCAGTCCCGACCACATCAGCACAGTGCGCATCACCAGGCTGTCAGCACAGCAGCTGATGAGACTCTGCTAAGAGCTGTCAATCAAACTTGTTTCTCTTATCTGTTCTGGAAATATTTTGTCTCTAAGAAACAAAGAACCTGGGCAACAATGGATCAGAGTCTAGTATTTACTCTGGTACAGGGATAGGAGGCTCTTAACGGGAAACGAATATGTTTTATCCACAACCAGGAAAAAAAATTCTGCTACATTAGGCATATTTTCTTTTATTTTTCCTATTTTTTTTTTTTTTTGTTTGTTTGCTTAAATTCTACTTACATCTTGACCCAATAAACCAGAGCATAATAAATCAAAGCAAATTTCTTTTTACTCTCCCTGAAATGAATTTCACAGGTTTACTACTTAAGTTTCTGTTGAATATAATTCAATGCAGTTTAAAACAGCATCTCTCTGATTTCTGGAATCTTTCCCTGTCTTTAGGCACTGGAATGTGTGATCTTTTTGCTTCACTGTAGCCAAAAAGCTAGACTGGGGGAAACACATATCAGTTACACCTTTGTCACAGTAAAACATATCTTTATTTTCAGAAGAGTTTCCCATTAAAACTCAATTTCAACATAGAATTTAATAACATATCAGTAGAGTTCATAGAATAACTCCTGGAAGCAGGAGAAAAATAGACATTTTCAGCAGCTGTTTGAAGGAAGATGGTATCTTCTTTCTGGAATGCAGTACAGTGGAGGAGGAATCAGAGAAGGCAAAGTCATTGCATCTACAGAAATACAATTCCGAAGAAAGACAAAAAGAACTGCAAAGATGGGCACAGCAGCGATTTCAAGTCTGACACAGAAGTTTGACAAGAAAACTTTGAGCTGGGATTTCAAGTGCACACCTATACAAGGCAGGATTATGTTCTGTGAAGATAACCAGTCTAGGTCTACCAAACCTGGCAATCAAATTAATTAGCACTGGTGGATCACTGAACTAACAGACCTCTACTCTACCCAGGGTGTAAGGAAGACTCTTTACAGGCTGTGCTGTATAGATATGCAGGCATATTTAAAGCTATCTTGAGTTATCAGTACACAGTGCTCTCTGGTGTAAAGTAAAGTAAACATAACCCAGTGACTTAAAATCCCTACTCTGACCCATATTTATTTTTCCCTACAAATTGAAGAACCCTAGGGCTGACAATTGAGGAGAAACCTTGCAGACCACAAAACTAGACTAGAAGACAATTGCTTTTCTCAGTATAGAGAGGGGTGCTGTAAAACGTGGTAATTGAAAGGCAGGCTCAAAAACATTTCATGTTTTTCATAAAGCCTCGGTTTGGGGCCATGAAATTAAAAAAAGTAGCTTATTTTTCTAGGACAAAAAAAAAAAGCGTTTACAAGTCAAGGTTTCCTGGACAAAAGTGTATGTTCAACATTAAAATGGAGGCAAGGAAAAGTAGTGTTGTTTTAAAATCTTGTAACATTATACAATGATTTACAGACATGATTTGCATGCTCTGAACATAGTGTAGGTTTGAGCAGTCCAGGTATGAGCAGAGCGCAGAGAGACCCAACCCTGGCCCAGAGCAGCTGTGATAGGAAATCCATGGAGCGCTTGGAAAAGAAACATTTAAAGCAGGCAGGTAAAAGAAGACCCTGGAGGGGCCTAGGGACTGCAGTGAAGACTGGAGACAAGCAGAAGGGACTGTGCAGCTTCTCAGTCTCCCACAACACTCCTGGGAGCTTTGGAGATAGAAGTTGGGGCAAAGGAGTGCACCCTGTGCTCCTCCTCATCTCTACCTGCCTCAGGCAGTACCTGGACATTACCTTACAATAAGGATAAAAGGACTGGGAATTGCCATATCCCATAAAAAAAACCTGTGGCCCTGGACAATGAAAAACTATTTGTCCTTCCCTCATATATTTCCTCTTTCCTCAGGATCTTTTAATTTTTCTGGAATTTGTTCACTCCAGGAGAGACTGTTTAAGTTCCCAAAAGCAGGAAACCATTGCCCACTTGGAAAGTAAATGAGGTGCCAGCCACAACTGATGTCAGAGATGTAAGCAAATACCTCACAGATTGAAGCAAGACAAAGGAAGGCAATTTTGAGCTGAATCCTGGAGCAAAGGCAAGAGGTCAGCATCTTTCATCAATTTCAACTCTATAAATGACTTCTCAAAGGATGCCTATTTCTCTTTCCTAGGGTCTAATCTTGGCTCCTTCCATTACTGTTTGTGACTTCAAGAGTAAGAACAAACAATCTGTCTTCTCTCTTCCCCCACAGCCAGCTCTGATGCTTTTAATACCCTCTAAATACAAAAGGGAGTATGTGCTGGGATGATGTGCTGGGGTCTCACTGAGGATGGAAGGCCTGCAGACCATGCACTTCTGTTTCATCCCACTCAAAACTCCACGCATGGAGCAGCTGCTCAGTACATCCCACCAAATATAACAGAAGCCACAGCTTACTGGCCAGCAATTTCACTCTTCTCATGGAGTGAGTTTATAGGTGGCATTATGGATTTTGGGAGAAGCTGAGACCTTTCGTGCTCATGGTGTAGCCTGTGCATGGTTTGGGTGGAAAAATGGAGACCACCAGGCTGCAGTGCTCAGCGAGGGCCTGCTGCAGGTAGAAGCTACCTTCTGCCCATATTTGCGCCAAAAGAGGAGCAGCTCCGGTCTCAGCTCCTGGACGTATTTCAGGACATGAACTTCCCTGGTGCTAGGAAATCTTCTAACACAACATTCACTCTGCACACTCCCCGGGCAGCCCTGGAGGTGCGAGCAGGGCCTTGGCTGGCCTGGTACTCAGCAGCCTTCCCCACGGCCTGCTCCAATGGTACGGGAAGGCCCCAGACCAGAACACACAAGCATATTCTTCATACCATGAATAAACTGGAATGCCGCTTCTGTCAGAATCAATAATACTTGTGGTTCAGAACTACATAAATTATTACTAACAAAGGAAGTGTGAATGAATGGAAAGAGCACTATATGCAAAGCTTTAATTGCAGATACTGAGAACATCAACACCAAATGCAACAACCATTTTTGCAGAGGTCAGAAATTAAAACCAGGGGAAAATAATGTGTACCAGTCACATTAAAAAATGTATTCACAGAAATTCAATCTTTCAGTTGCGTTTATCAGCAGCAGCGCTAAGATCACGGTACTGCCCTGTACCAAACTGCCCTACTTCCAAATATCACAACCATTATCAAGCATTTGTGACAATGGGGATATTTTACTCTCTGACAAATTCTTTCATAAGTAGCACTGTTTTCCAGTAACACAACTCCCTCAGATCTAACTGGACATTAATTGCTTTTTTGCTGATGTATCTGTGCCTTCTGGACTGATAACACAACTAGCAAATCTGATATCTGACAAGTTGACTCAACCTAATCAGGACAGATCAGCTGTTACCAACATTGCTATAGGCTGTAATTTGAGGACCTTTACAGACTTATCACTTGCTCTGGAAGGCAAGAAACTGTAATTCTGTCAGCAGTAACCCCAGAACGTGCATTCAGAGTGGCTGTTATTTTTTCTTCACTTGTCAAATAAATACCTGAGATAATTGATAAAAGGAATTAGAAGTATGTGAGTGATACACTGACAATCAGTCACTCTCAAGAAAAATAAGAACCTCACAAGACTCAGCGCATTAAGCACAGAGCACAAGCTGTCACTGTGAAGCAGGGGTCATTCTGAATGGAGTGAAACAATTGGCAATGCTGTTTCTCAATGTTTACTTATCTCTCTGTTGCTTAGTGCTAAAGATGAGTGAATTATTCACTTCAAACAATTTATTCGATGAATTTTACCTCTTTTTTCCTGCTCAGAATATATGGGCAATGGATACCAATGCCATCAGATTTATTCACTGCTCCATTTTATTCAAGCTTGCATTTAGTGCTTGATTGAGAGTATACTAGACTTCTACTGCCTAGCTCTCATTGTTCAGACACTAACAAAGCAGGTCCTTAATGTGTGCAAACAGTATAGTCCCACACAGCTGATGGAATAATGATTATCTACACCACCACAGATACATATTTGGGTAATTTTTCTGGTCCCTGTTTAAATCCAGAAGCCCTTCCAGCAAAAGTGTTGACAATTGCTGCAAAGTTCTCTTCCTGTGAACAGTTCTACCCACAAGATTCAACACTTAAATGTTTGTGGAAACTAAATTAACAAAGCACGCAAGCACAGCCAAAGCAAATTAATTTTAAAAAATACAAAGATTATATTGTATGTTTTCCGTATTCCACTAGGAAATAATTTATTTTCCCATAATAAAATTCAAGGAATTTCACAAAGTAAATGGAATCCCAACTCATGCAATTCTTTAACAGAACTTCATGGTCACTGAATACAAACAAGTGGCTTTTTCATTGCTAGGTTTACATCAGTCTTCTACAGATAAAATATGTATAGAAACTCAGGCTTAAATTGATAACAAAAAAATGTATATCTTACTGTATCGCTTTGGTCCATCTTCCAAACAAAATGAAAGGGTTAAGGTTGCATCATCTTCAAAAAATTCAGTTGCAAAGGCATCCCACCAGAGGTTGTCACTATCCTAGGAAGTAACAGATCATTCACTTAACAGGAGGCAAAATGAAAATATTTTCATCTTTTTTTAAATAGAAATTCCAAAGGATCACACACAATTTGCATGTCTTCCCCTAATTTGGGGGTTTAGAGGTCTACGAGGTATTTCAAACTATTTTTCTTAGATAAGGTTTAATTTAAGAAAAGAGCTGAAATGTTTAGTTTATTACATAGTAAACTGTCTTCCGTTTTGTACAGCATACTAAATATGTGACAACTTTCATTCTCATAAATACATATTCTTCTTTAAACCTTAAATACTTTTAGAAATCAGTTGCAAATATATCAATTACGACTCCACCAACCACCCTCCCCAACTCTTTCTCTGGGCATGTATCTCAAATTCTTGGTCCTAATCATGAGAAAACCTCAGTACATTATTCTGTAATGCTACATAACCCGATTATCAGCATGAGTTGACAAGAAAGTTATTTAGAAACTAAACGTAATAGCCATTCCCCTCCAATGCATTTAATATAAAATACAATGCTACTGCAGGTTAATTAAATACCAGCTAGTTACTTAAATGTAACTGCTGTGAGAAATCTTTACTTTTCAGTGTGATACATGAAGTGAAAACAATATTTTAAATGGCCTGTGTATACTTAAACATGCAGTAATACACACGGTCAAAACATAATAGTTATGGAACATCATAATTAATAGCAAATATTAATACAGTATTACACTTAAAGCATATACCAATGCATCACAATGGTGGTTGTTGCCTTCGATGGTTGAACAAGGCATTTGGGTGATTAACAACACCTTTCAAACTTCTTGCCCAAGCAGTAATTACTAGCTACTGTACTCTGTCACTTGCCAAAAGAGAGGCTGCAGCATTGTTTCACCAGATCTTTTGGGCATACTTCTTGTACAAGCACAACAAGAGGGGAGGAAAGACTTTAAGAAACAGCACACAGGACATTTGCAGCTCTGCTGTTGAAAAGCTGTTGGTACCTTGGTAGCTTGGCATTACCTGAGCTACTCATGCAGTACCCAGAAATGCGAGAAGGAAAACCAAAGCATCCTTATGATGCAAATACACACAGGAAACCAGAGTAGAACAGGAAGAGTGTGGTGCCTCACCTCAAAACCACACATATTTGCACTCACGCTTGCTTCCAAGAAGTCTGAGGGCTAGAAAAACGTGGAGACTGAATTAATGTGAATTCTCTCCCCGGATAAATGAAATATCCAGACTCTGTCACAGTTTGAATACAGTCCAAGGTCTTTATCTCATGTTTTTGCATAGTTTATGTCAAGAAGAAGAAAAGACAGAAAATACACCACCAACCTTCTTTCCACTCTTAAGAAAAAAACCATCTTAATAAAATTTATAAATCCTCTGTTGGGCTTGGATATGCTCTGCTGATTAATTCTGTGCTCCACCTCATCACAGGTGGGCCCAACTACTCTCACAGCCAAATGGTGAACAAAAACAAACGAGGTCTCCCCCAGCCAAACTGAAAAAGGATCCAGATATTCTAGAGAAAAAGAAGAAAAAAAGGAATAAAATCACCCTCTTTTTCTTGCAAAAAGGGGATGGTGAAGGCAAGGCTGCCCCCAGGCATCTTTAACTTATGCTCTGACAGGTTACGGGGGATTTTGCCAGAGTAATTATTTTTCTATTCAACAATAATGAGAAATTACCATGGCAACCTCCTTTCACACAGTGCACTCACACGCTCAAACATTGAAATAATGGCCTAAACATAACAAAAAAATTAATACTTTAAAAATATTTTGTATTAAAATAAACTTAAGGAATGGGGCAAAAGAGAGAAAAGGACAGAAGCAGCCTGAGAGTTGGGTCAGGAGTGAAGAGGCACGCTGATGTATCCAGCTACCCAAGCAGCAAATGTCTTCTGCCACAACTGTCATTGTTCCTCCTGATTCCACCCTCGGTATTATTTGTAATTTGAAGCATGGCTCAACTCTGAATAGGATCTCCAAGTAAATGGAGTCCCAGGGTTTCAATATTTTTTCCTGACTGATTTCTTTGGCAAAAGTAATCAGATTTGAAGTACAATGTTCTTTTCCCCTTTCCATTTAGTAGTACCACATATTCACTGTGTGATCTGAGAGTCAAGCTGGGTTCTTCTTTACACCTTACACTCTTACATGATTAAGAGTCTGAAAGCCAAATGAGGCTTTTCTCCTTGCCTGTGATGGTGATTGCTGAACCAAAATAGGTCTTGCAACTGGAAAATAAGGCAAGTGGAGCCTGTAGCATTTTTTCCAAATTCCTTTATTTTCATTTAATGACTTGGAAGGCAGAGTTCAAGTAAAAAGTCAGAACATGAAACCACACTCAGGAGAGGATGCAGGTACTTTGCAGAACACAACTGGAATTCAAAATTATTTTAAAATTTATTTTTTATTTATTAATTTATTAAATATTTAAAATTTATTAAAATTTATTCATTTAAAATTAAAATGAAGATGAAATTCAATAAAGCAAAGTGACGAAAGCACAAATACAAAATGGGGGATAAAAGGCTAGAAAAAGGTCCAGATCATAAAGGAAACACATCAGCGATCCATTGCTCCTGCAAATGAGCGAAATGTCTAAGACATAATTCTCTTCCACTCTCACAAGCACATCTCTGGAAAGACTTCAGCTGGAATAGTCCATCCACTTCTGGAATACTGTTCCAAGTCTGGGCCAATTACTTGTTGGGGACAAGTTTTAGGAATTTAGATGAGAACAAGAGGAATCACAGAGTTTTAAAACACAATCAAATGAAACCTATGAGACTCATATTAAGCAAGTCAGAAGGATCTGGTTGTATTTGGTGTCACAAAGAAGCTCACAGGGAATATGATGACAACGTTCAACTATGTGAAAAGACTGGTGTAAAGATGAGACCGATCACTTCTCTATGGCTAACAAGGATAGAAGTAACATGGCTTGGTGCACTGCCACTGTGGGTTAGGCGACACGATCTTGCTACAGACCCATAGCCTTCTGTATTGCAGAGCAGAAAGACCCACAGAGTGCTGCCGCCATGTTACTGGGATAAGTGGGTGTCCAGGTCCAGGAGAGCCGCACTGCCCACGGGTCTCAGGCAGATTTATGGTTTCTCCTTCACATTGCTTTTGGTTGCACAACATATAAAAGGTGTAAAGAGTATATGAAAAGATGATCATGAAAACAAATAAATGTGATTCTGAATACACCTAGGAAGCACATCTGTTCTGAAGTGAGACTTTTTCTATATAATCACTTTTCAGGGAAGAACTGAATTTTAAACACCAACCTCTGTGGCTTGGCATTGGACAAGGCAAAAATAAAAAGAGATAGTTCCCCTGAGAGCTTACATTTTTCTGCTGGCACCTGAAACCATTCCCTATTGACACTTACTATTTTCAGAACTCTATACATCCACACGCCTGTTGGCAACGTGCACGCTTCTCATATTCTTTCAAGTTAATGCTGCACAAGGAAACTGCTGTCTCTCCAAGGAAAGAATATTATTCCACCCTTCCCCCCATTCCCAGCAAATCAAACTATACTTGAGCTTTTAAAATGCAGTTCAAGATAAGATTTTGCCTGTACACCTGTAAAAGCTGCACAGTGTTACAAATTATGAAAACTCACAAGATAAAGTATCATAAAAATTCTGACACTAATGTTTATACTCAGAGCACACCAACAGACCATTAAAAACAGAACACCAGAATACATGAAACCAAGAACTTTTCCTATTAGCTTTGAATTAGACCTGCCTTCAGTCTACCCAGCATATTCAAGGTTCTGATACAAATTTCACAGGAGTAACAAATTAACAGGGATCTGCATATCTTAATTTCACATATTTTGCCATCTGAGAACAGATCTGTAGGTCTAACCCTGTGATGCACAATGTTTTTATGATTTGGCATGGGTTTGTTTGGGTAGGTTTTTTTTTTGTTTTGTTTTGTTTTTTGCTATTTATATAAATTCTGTGTGAAATATTGATATTCTGAGTCTTGAATTATTTTCTAGAAAAAAGTATGAACACAGTGAAAGTAGATTGATTAGTCATGTACAGTACATAGGTGATAAACCTATGTAGTCACATGGCCCTCTATCATTATGCAGGTACAAGAAGATTCACACCTATCTTACAGCTGGGGCATTCTTCCTAACAATATGTAGTACCTTGTACAGCACCTGAGAAAAGAGGTCTAATCTAGTTGCCCAAAGCCAGTTTGTAAGGACTACTCCTGTTGCTTTTGCATGTGTTATTTTTTTGTCTTATTTTAAACATAAAGCATGTTTTATATAGCATTAAATTAATCTTGCAACTAACCAGATCTTTCTTACAGGATCTCCAGCTCCCTTCCCCCTGACAGAAATGCCCAACTCTATTACTTCCATTTGTTATTTCACACATATTCACAGTTTTAATGGTGTTGCTTGCTTTTATTTCACTTACTATCGTGGCTGGATGCCATCTCTCAAACAATGTGTAGTAAAACTGGCAGAAAGATTTTAAGACTTGGCTTTGGTCATAAGTAGTTTTCTGTTCCATTACACACTTCCAGCTTTTGCCAAAACTCTACTCAGTGCTGAAAACATATCAGTTTCTTCAGATTACTTATTAATTAATTAAATTATTGTTTACATTCCACTTTGGAACTTATCTTGGTTTGTACAGTAAAGAAACAAGACCAAGTTTCTGTTTTATTGAAAAGACAGAATACAGTCCTGCAAGAAAAGCAGACAGCAGCACTGCCGCAGAGAGACTGGCTCCTGTGCAAAATGGGGGCAAGGTCTCTGCTTCTCATGTAAATCCGAAATAACTTAAAGAAACCAATGGAATTACAGGAAAAGGCTCATAACAGAAAGCTATTCTTACAGATTCCCTGGAAATTCATACTACACCAAGGATCCTCTTTTTATTGCCTAGAATGCTACACTATGAGGCAACAAAACACAGAGAAAAAAAAAAAACACTAACAGCTTATGTTCTTATTGGAGGACTGTGAAAATGAAACATTAATTATTTGATTCCAGATGAAAATGAGAGAAACACACAAAAAAAAGGGAGCGAGGAGGCTTTGCAAAATATGCAAAGTGATTCATGTACTTTTCTTCTGAACCTGGGAATCCGGGAATTAGCATCACTACAGCAAAACAAATACACTGCATTGATTCTGGCCATACAATTCAGCTTTGCAGATCCACTATTCCAAGACAGTTCCACTTAGATTCTAAAATGGCAAGTCTACACTGGGTGAGTATACCAGAGGTTCAGACTAACCAAAATATGATGACACCGATAGGAAGAAAAAAAAGTATTTTCCTTATGTTCGGAAATATGATTGTCTTCTTCCTTTTTATTTCGCCATTAATGTACGCCTGAAGTGGAAGATTTTCGTTAGAGTGGTCGTGGCAACTGCTTGCTAGGCTGGCAAATAGCAAGACCAGTCTACGCACAGCTTCAAAAGTATAGTTATCCCATTACATCTGAGCCACTCAATTTTTCCACCTGCAAGATGCTATGTGTATTTCAAGTTGAATATCCTTATAAAATTGGAGTCCTTAAAATTATTGAGATTTTCTAACTTAAGTTATCAGGAAAGGACAACACAGCAAGCTATCTGGTTTAGTCTAATAACAGAATCAAAAAAGAATGGCAGGTCTCAAACCTATTATTTATCATTGTTTTACTGCAGCTTGTGGACAAAAGAGAAATGAATCCTTAAATATTCACTCTGTGCATGTTTCACTGTTCACCTACAGCAAATAGACAGATTGCAGAGTTTAATACTACACTGTAAGCAGGACAAAGCAGAAAGGGTTAATTTATGCAATGTGTCATTTCACTGCTTCTTTAATTTGAATTCATTATTTCTACTCCTGAAACCTGCACACAAGAATGGATAGGAAAAAAAAAAAAAAGGGGAAAGAAGAAAGCAATGAAGCTGGGCTCACTGCTAATTCTTTATTGCCGCCATGGCATCATCCTTGATATTTCACAGCAATATTATCAATAATTAGCAGAGGATGCCCTTTCATCCTTTTTAAGTATATAGGATAAGATTGCACTTGGTCCATAGAGGGAAGACCCATATTCTGGTTGCATGAACAAAAAACCTAGGCATTACAACTAAATTATGATTGTAGTGCAGTTGTTAACAGAAATAGACACTTCTACCCCCAGTGCAGTATCTGTTTGGCTTTTGTATATATACTGCATGCTAAATCCTTTCTCAAAACCATTTTAAATTTGAGCCCTCTTTTCAATAGACACGTGGATGTCTCTAGGAGGCTGAGAACAGAAATTTAGTTCCTTAGTAGTATTCTCCATCCACAGTCACTGCAGACAAATCACAAGCTTGAGTTTTGTGTTTATCAGAAATGAGCCACAGTTACACTTCCCTATTCTGCAGCAGAATGCTCCACAGCCTCAGCCTTTGAGAATGGTTTATAGAGAGGGAATATTAAGTGTATCTATTATCTATTGTACTACCGTTAGTCATATGAATGTTCTTATTTTATGCTGACATTTTGACCTTGCTTCTTTTTTACCTTGTTTACTTCCATCTGTGTGAGTAAATGGAAGCTACTATGCCATCTATCCCAATGAAAAGGCAATAACTAGTATTGCCATCAGTGAATACAGAACATCAAATACCATATGTCAGGAGGGCAGATAAAAAAGTCATATTCTCAGCAACATTAGTAAAAGAGTCTCTCTGGGTCTACCTACTCAACTACACCACATCCCTAGGCTCTAAAACTTAGTGAACACAAATGCCTTGATCAGTTACTACAGTGAAAGTGAAATTATTACTGATGACATTTAAATACTTCATTGATGCACAATGGGGACACACCAAAGACAGTCCTTGGCACCTCTGTTATAGACTGGACTCTTTCCTGTCTTTTTTCTATGGAATCTCACTGGACCTCCTCAAAGACCGCAGGTAATACGACATTGGGACTTCAGAGGTCTCAGTCTAGAAGATTATATTTTGAAATGTAAGAAATAGCTCTTCAGCTGAGTTAAGAAAACATACTGTATTTAGCTCTTGCGCCTTCTTGTCCAAATCAAGTAGAGAAGAGAAACCCAGAACACGCCATGCTTCTTCATTACATTCCAGCTTACTGGAGAAGAATCGAGTGGTGACAGGGCTAAGAAGTGCTACAATTTATCCTAAGCTAAGATTAAATGGGTTGAAAAGACATACAGGTGTTGAGACTTACATATTTAATTGACACACACATTCTACCCTACAGGACTTCTAAGAAAACTCTTCCTGAGACTCAGACAAAAGAGTTTTAAAATTAAGGATACGCTTAAATGGTTTGCTGGACGAGGATCTATGTATGCATTTGTTAGCTGGTAAGTCAAATTAATTAAAGATTGTTACCTCCTATTAAGCTTTGCAAACTAGGTCAGAACACATCACAATGTTGGACAGCTATCTAACTGTTATTTCTTTGGAAGATACATGAAATAGAAAAGATCCAGTGTATCATATGTCCCAAGATAGGTAACCTCATGCACAGAAGCCTGATTTAGCAATAACTAGTCAGAAAAAAATGAGAACACCGAAGAAATATTTAAGAAATACCTCTTGTGAAGCACAAAAATTGTGCTGTTACATATTAATAATATACAATATCTCTGGTGCACAAACAGTACTTATTCCTTAAGCAAAAACCACTGTGGGAATCTGTGGGAATTACCAAAAAAGTTTGAAAGAGAAATATATGTACAAATGTACATGAATTCAAACTTATTCAAACATTAAGATGAGATTTTCAAGGCTAATTAAAAGACTTATGCACCCATTTTCCATTAGAACATCAGATGTTGGAACATTCTGTGCAGCACTCCAAATCCCAGCATGGAAATTGAACTTGTTACTGTTAGCAAAATCAAAGCTGGAGGGTGACAACAGGGCTGGGATTCATTTCACCCCAAGATGGTTGTCTAAATTCATACAAGATAAAAAGCCTCCTGGAGAAATCTGTCTCTTCACTGGCTGTAGAGGGAGCTGAGAGAATAGTTCAGTCTAGCTATGTAGCTTTACAGAGACAAAGGTCGGTGAAACAAATCCTATTCTACATACTACCAAGAATTTGAAATTCAGGAAGAAAACTAGTTGAGGTTTTGGGAGCTTACACAGCAAAGGCAAAACAGAAGTGGAAAGCTGGGTGAAACAACCGTATCTACGTTGTTTAGGTTTTCACAGTCTTGGCAGGAAAACCTATAAATGATGTTCAAGTTTTTAGCTTGTAATGCTCAATGCTCTCCAGGCTGCCAGGCTCCCGCTGTTTTGTATAAAAAGCTCCGAGTGGCAGACAGAAGTTGGAGCACTGGTTAAAGATTTCTGCCAGTATGAAATGTTTCAAATGAAGAAGATGTGATTATTTGCCTGGCTTCTTAAGTTCACTCCCCAGCTAGCCACAGTTGCCAGTAATGGCCCTCAGGCCCTGCATTTTATCTTACCCTGCCTTTGGATTAGAAATTCCTATATGAAATAGTTAAACTAGAGGAAGAATTGTTCAGATATATCTTCCTACAGTCTTGGAAACCTGAAATATAAGGAAATCTTTAGTCAAGACAAAGCAAATAAAATAATGCCATTTCTCATGTACTTTTCTGCTACCACTGGATCACTCGGTCACTCCTTGCTTTAGTCATGTAGCATTACCCTTCTCAAGTACATTATACCAACAGGCATGTGACAGTCACAACTGGTTAATGAAGAAACAATTATCTGGAGTGCAAGTTGCACAGATAAAGTTGGGTGTGCTGTGCAGTCACAGATTCCCAGCATGTTCAAAAGTTTCAGCACTGAGAAGCGTTAATACAGGGCAGCGAACTTTACATCAGCATCTGCATTTACAAATTAAAACTCTGATTCAAATGGAGATGTCTGATTCAGCTGTTTACAATAAAAACAATACTTAGAATGAAAACTTATACTTGCTGTTGTAATAGTGTAGAGTAGTATCACAGATAACTGACCATGGTGCTATGGTAGCTGAATTACTGGATATTTAGTTTAGAAAAACAGAGAGAACAATGCACACATTGGGAAACTCAGCTAACAGAGTGGTTTTGTATTAACTATTGTATTTCATATATTATTTTATATTATTTCTATATATTATTTGTATTAATGTTTTAATTATTAAATTTTCACTTCAAAGAAATAAGAGAATTTATGCACACCAAGTAGTGCTCTCCTTCAAAACTCTGCACTGAGCAAAGTAAGTACAGCTTCTAAATAGCGTATCTTATCTTGTCAACCTCATTTAAAGTAAAAAGGCATCAGTAGCAATAATGAGAACGCAGTTTGTGAACAATTCCTTCACAGAAGCCAGCTACTACATATTGTAACAAATTAAAAACTCTGAAAAGACTATGTGGGTCTCCAGAGAAATGCTATTTAATAAAGCAAACACCAATATTGAATGTGACAGAATTCCATTTGCTGTAGAATCCCATCCAACTGAGTTTGGCTGTTGCTGAAGCAATTAGAGAAAGCTGTGATTTAATGATTATGCTAAAACCCTAGACAAACAAAGCTCTTACCTACCAAGAGGCCACTTAGCTGTATCACTACCACCAAAATGTATAAAAAACCTTGTAGGATTTCATTTGCTGTCAGTCAACTAGTAGCAACACAAGCAGTTATTTAGTGAGAATGTCGAATTACTAGCTGCAGTACTTCTTTAATATGAAAAATGTATAAATCTAAATTTCAACCAAGTAAGCAATGCCACGTGTGAACTATGTATGTCAGCGAAATCACTCCCTAAGGTTATCCTTGTAGCTGAGACCTGATATGACTTAGTCAAAAGATCACAACAGGTCAGAGTTTAATCCTTTATAAAAAATATAAAAATTGTTTGTGCTGTTTATTATAATACAGTGGGTCCTCACCTCTGGGTCTATAAACATCTAACGAAATTTTAAACATCTTTTCATCACAGCAGCAGCCTCCTATGAACTACAACTAATCACTTCAGACTTTGTGGACCTGTTAGATCAGCAGTAAAACTGATTCAGTTGAGATTTCTTAGTTTTTGACAGACAGTGTTTGGCCTATTTTTCTAATTGTTTTAAAATTTCTTTGAATAAAATCATAGGTCGTTAAGTGGAATAAAAAAGGATGACAGCATGTGACAATTTGGAAGCCTTGATTATGGAAAGCTTCTGAATTTCCTTGAGAATATGAACTCTTTTGGTGTGCTTATGTCAGCCAACAAACTAAGTGATTGTGAAAACTAACGCGTCTTTCCTTTTTATAACTTTCACCTTAATCTGAGAGCTGAGTGAGTGACACATAGGATTGTTGATGTAGATTTTTACCCTTGTTGCCTTCCAGGTGAAAGCATCTTCTGACAAGAGAAAGAAGAGCTTTGGGAACACCAATTCCCTTCCTCCCCAGTTTCTTCAAGGAACAGGATCTAGAGACATGGTGCATATCTTAGCCCAAATAAAAATATCAGTGTTGATATTTTAAAACCATAAAGAATATGAGACCTGGGAGAAAGCTCAAACACACAGAGAACTATTTTAAGAAAGAAAACGTTTTTGCATAACATGGTGAATCATGCACAGAATTGCTGCAGAGGAGAGTGAAATAATTTAAAGCAGCCATGTATAAGAATGAACTTCTCAGGCAGCTCAGACCTACTTTCAAAGATCTAAATCCTTATTTCTTAACAAAAGGATATAGCGTGGGGCTTGTTTTTATGTTATTTTTTAACTTTGGTTTGGGTGGTTTGCGAAAGCTGTGTATTTCTAGCTAAAATAAGTAATAATTGTGTCCAGAACCCTACTTTTTTTTTTCTTGTATTATGTGTTTCTCAAGAGTGCCATAAACCCAGAGCATTTACCATTTCAGAGCTTTTCTGGGAAGATTTGTGTTCAGACTGCTAAACAGCCTGAAAAAACAGCAGTACCCTTGACAAAGCCAAGAAACTGCACCGTCCCATTCCTGGGAATGTGTAACTGCCAGAGGAGCTGTCATCTGAAAGTGAGAAAAAAAATCAGAAAAGATTCAGTGTTAATGTCTTCTTAACTAGGGAAGCCCAACCCATAGTACATCACAGAATCAAAGAATGGTTAAGGTTGGAAAGGACCTCACAAGAATCCAGATCAAGCAGCTTGCTTTCTACCAATGTGGTGACAACCACGGTGAGATGTTCTAATGTTTCTATCCACTTTTTATTGAGACCCTATAAAATTGATTACAGCTGGGTATCTATCTAGGTCCTCCAATAAAAGATTGTATCAAAATCTCATATGACCCTTCTGAGGGTGCTGGGTTTGTGTGCTCAGTATTCAAAAATCTTAGTATTCTCCTTCTCCACACTAGTTCCTCAGCAATCAGTTTGATTTTCACACCTGATTTCTGTGAGACGCCAAAGGATCACCTGTCTGCTCTAGATGTAATTCCTTTTTCTTTCTCCTTTTACTTTTGGAACAGTTTTTTCTACAAGCAGATACACTGATACACACATACATGCATTCACTTTTCTATTGATATTCTCAGCTCCTCCAGTACTGTCTACTGGATCAGGGTATTTCCCTCTTAAAATCATGTATTAGGCCTCGAACAGTCTAGAACAAACATTAACTTGTTATAACCTCCTCAACATGTAATGTCTGAGAGCTGCAAGAGGCCCAGCATAATCCACCGGGTCAGCACAGAGCCCACTGTGCATCTAGCACATATCAGTAAGGACAAAAGACTGTAATGAAGATCAAGTATGCTTTGTATTAAGCAAGAAACTCCTTGTTCATTCTGCTTAAAATGTTCTAGCTCAGTAACGCTCAGCATCTGGCAGGAGTCAGATCCAGGCTGGCTGCCTTCTGACTGGACCTTTGAGGCCTAACCTTCAATGGACTCACAGAAGTAGTACACAATCAAAGGATCTTTAGCCATCTTTCACTGAAAACGCACACAGCCCTTGACCTGAAGGGACTACAGGCAAGAGTAGTCCGTCAGCGTTTCCTTCATCCCTCCTCCGATACTCCATACACTCATCAGTAGCAAACAAGGAGGTGATACCAAACTGCCTGCTAAGTGGCCTCAAAACTGCAAAGATGCTGAATATTTTCTACTGTATTGCTACAGACATACATTCTACTGTGTGCTTCAGACATACAATGCTGTGGGTTGTCAGATGATATATACCAATTGTTTCCAGTGCTCTGGATGGGATGTGAAGGAAGAAGCATTTTTTCAGTCATACAGGATGAGTCTCACACATATGGAAATATGTAGCCTATCACACCAGCAGCAGTAGTACCCTGCAAACATAAATGGGAACATGATGTTCCACAGCGTTCCTGTGATAATAAGCGTAGCAGTCGGGCATACAAAACGTCTCCTAAGAAATGTAAGGTGAAAAGGCGGTACTGGACGAAGTAACCACTCTCTAAGAACTGATGTTTCCTACTTGAAAGACTTTCATTCCCAGAAACTGTCCTCTTGCTAGGTGACCTTCTTCGATTTAATCAAAGTACTTTTGTACTTCTAAGTAGGTCAAAACTTAGGGCCTCTATTCTGCTAGAGTTTGAGAGAGAAAAACCCCGGAGTAAACCCCATAATGAAATAGAGAAGCGGGTATACAAGTTATTCACTTTGACTACTGTTAACGTAAATACCTCCAAGGAAATTACTACACATCAACAGGTGCCACGTGAGATGCAGCAGCGTCCATTCTGCATAGCAGAGTGCTAGGAGCAATTGGTTAGACACTATAGCTTAACATTTTTAACAGTCAGTCTTCAGGATCTGCTCTCTTGCTACAAGCTCAGAATAACTAGGTCCTCTATTCTTCTGTAGATTTGCACCCTGTAGCTGCTCCTATCTAGAACATAATTTGAAATCTAAGATCTTAGGTCCCATCGGTAGATATCGAAGTGTGTTATTTTTCTTAAGAGCTGTAGCCTAGCCTAATGGTAGCTATGCATTTAAATGTAAGCAAAGGAACAAAAGGAATTCCAGACTCTTTTTCTTTGTTAACAGAATGACACATAAGCCAATCACATGATCCTTCCGAGCTTGGCTCTGCTTTCAGTAGAATGATTGACTGACTTTCCTGTTGTGATTGCAGATTTTCCTTCTCATGGCCATCAATATTAGAAAACTGGAAGCTTACTTGGAAGCAGGGTGTTAAAGAGAGTGAAAATTTTTCATTTGGAGCAGAAGAAACTGTGATCATCTTTGACATTATTTTTTCTCATACAGCTTCTTTGGTTTCAGCATTGGTATCAAAAGAAAGTGACCCGAACATATTAATGATGATGCAAGTTCCAGTATTCCCTCTTGCATATGACTTAAAAATTAACAGTTAATTAATATCCAAACAGACCTTCTTTGGAGAGTCCTGATCAGAATTCAACACTGAACATCACAAGCATTCCAGAGCACTTCAATGTGTTTCTAAAAAGAATCAGAAGTATGTCTCTTACATTATTTCCAGTGCTTTCACCTGGAAAAACTGTCTCTCTGTTTCATTGCAAAGTATAGAGAATTTTTTTTCTACAGTTCTCAAAGGTGGAACATTTTGCATCAACATGAGAAAAAAATGGCTTATTTTATCTAATTCATGCATACCACCCAATCTCAGTAAAAGAAAGATGGCAGCTCTCCTTCCTTCATGCTTTGATAAAAAGTCAACAGAGAAGTAATAGAAACTGACAGGTTTTTATGACTGACCTCCTGATACCTACCAGTGCATAAACATGCAGTTGTTAAAACTTATCACTGGGGCCAGGGTTATCCCCTCTTGACTAGGAGTCTGCCAAGTAGTAAATAAATAAGCTAAAAGCAGAGTTCCAAAATAATTTGTTTTGTTTAGACGATTGCCACTAAAATGTCATGCCCCAGAAAATCTCCAAACAGGAAAGTTGAGTTCTCATATTTTTTTGTCTTAGCTCTCAAGATACTGCATGTAACTCAGTAGGAGGGCCTTCATAGGTGAACTCTTCTTTTCCACTCTGGGACCAAGCTCCTGCTAAGAGAACAGTACTTTTTATTTTATCCAGCCCTTTTGATTCGCTTAAACACACTCGACAAACATCAAGCAAATTCTTCTCTTCAAAAATTATGGTACTCTTCTGTATTAATTAATGCTATATACTATTTAGAAATAAAAGTGGCATTTGAACAGTAAATATTCTGAGAACAGTTCAATCAAAGCAAGGTCCATGAAATTCAGGCAGAGAAAGTACATCCCACTTCTCAACTATTCTGTTTAATGCCTTGTTTTACCACCACACTGGTAACAAATCTACAGGTATTTGTTTGTAGTGTAATTGTCAATAGGAGTAATGGCTGAATAATGTAAAAGTATTTTTGTAGGAAATTACTCAGGTTACAAATCTGGTCCCAATTTCATTTGTTTCTGTATATTTCTGCAACCAAAGTTTAGTTCATGCATATGTTTGTGAACCATGAATTTAGGGGCATTTTGCCAAGATTAATGCAGTCATCAAAAGAAAAAATCATTTTCTGATTAAGTTAAATTTATTTCCAGCAGAGATAGAGGTAGCTTATAAGGAAAGACACTACAGAATTAAGGACTAGGAAAAACAGCATGATAGCCTGCTACAGCTACTAGTTAGTCTGCCACATTATGGGAGTTCTGTTGGGATTTCTCTTTGCTTTAAAAAAAACCTAGGGTGTTAAGAATAAAGGTGACCAACCATAAAGCCAGGTCAGCAATGCTGAATAGAGACAGGAAATTTGTAACAAACAGTTCATGAGCAATAAATGGTAAGATATAACACTTACACGAACAATTTCCAAAAGCAGCTGCAAAATTTAAGATCTGCTTTTGAACAATTCATGAATGTAAAACTTACAAGTATGCTGTCTAGAAAGAATAGGTAGCCTGATCCAAAGAATTCCTCTATCACCTAAATGAGATTGGGTCAAATAAAGTACACTTCCACACTAACCAAGAGCTTTCAATACAGAAGCTCTGCAGGCACATCCAGTAGGCATTAGCTCCAGCAGGAGCAAATCAGCTGGTGCTGATGATCCATTGTCTACAATACACAGATTTGGGGAGTGAGGGAGGAGAAGAGAAGGGTTTATTTTCAACAAGCTCACAGACTGAACGTTAAAGAGCAGTAGGACACCTTTGGGTGTGCTCCTGGGGTACTTTCTTCAGTTCATCTGGACACGAATCCAGCTCACACGTGCCGTGACTGCTTTGCAATATGACTCAATGTGCACTAAGTGGAGACATCCAGGTATTCTGCTTCACCAGTGGCAATCCAGGGCAAACTACTAACAGAGGGAATGACACAGTCCCTATTATCCTTTCTAGAATTTTAAAAGGAAAAATAGCACTCACTTCCATGCTCGTTTTTTAAGAAGTGAATTTGAGATTCCCATCCTTGGGGGTTCATGTAGAAAGCTGTGCCTGGGTGAGGCCCAGCTCTAGAGAAGTGCTGAGCATTCACAACAAAACAGAAAATAATCCCCCCCTGCTAAAGACCACCCAGCCATGAGCTTAGCAGTGAGCTTAGCAATGCATTGTTAGAAACTATGCTCCGAGAGGCCTGGCTTTCACATACACTTTATATGGAACCTCCCAGCTTGTTTGTCCTGTTCTGGGGGCCAGCCACCTAACTGTGGGAGGACTAAATCTTACACTTTTTCCCACTTACCTGGTTCCAGCTAACTGTGTCAGCTGGGTCACTCCACACATGAGAAATAACCACCAAAATAAGTAATCCAAGAGCCTTCAATTATGCAAGGAGTAATATTTCAACAGAACTACACACCCAGCTCACGAGAGAGAACTGAGGGCTAAGTCCTGAGGGCAATTCCACTCAAACAATCCCAGCAACTTCACAGAATGTTGTCACATTTTGTGACAGAACCTGTATGACAGAAATCAGAATTTGGCTTTTTGGGCAGTTTTGAACCTGATATGGCTCAAAGATACTTGACAGGTGCTATGTATGAGAGGGTCTCCTTGCTCTTCCAGAGGGACAGCAAGAGAAGATCTCTAATGGCTGAACTTTAGGAATCTCTTTGCCAAGTAGCTGCCATATGCCTAAAGGCATTAGAGAAACACAGTTACATTTATTATCCTGAGACCACTTGGCTCTGTTAGAATCTGAAATAAACCCCACATTTTTAATGGCCTGGTTTGTTTTTGCAGAAAACTGAGCCTTGGTATATGAGCTGTCATATTGGATTCTATTTTATTCTTTTATTTTTACAAAGTATTGCATAAAAAAGGAACAGCTGGTGTTGATTTATAAACACCAGAGTTGTCTTGAGAGTTTAGATATTATTTTGCCAACATTTAAGCCTCATCATTTGTGAGCAATTGTTCTGTAGTAGAGTGGACAGTGGTTCTGCTGCCGCCTGGAAAAGAAGCAATTTTCTAATAATAATAATAATAATAATAATAATAATAATAATGCAATTCTGAATTAGAAGAAGGATCTTACATGCATAGATTTATCTGTCCATTTACCTGTGTGTCTACTTTCACTTGGAACTTCTTAGAGAATGACACAACATTCAATACTTGAATTTCATAAAATTATTGTAGTTGGTAGTAAACAACCCAGCAAAGGTCTTGGCCACTATGCAAACCTGTGTGGTATCAGCAAGTGCAAATACCTTAAAGTTAGGAGTGGAACCAGTTGTTCAGCTTAGTGTTTAACCATCTTAACTGGGGGACATTTTTTCTCAATTTTATTTGCAATAAGATTATTGAGTTCTCCAGACAACAGTCTCTTCCACTCTTACCCTCACTTGTTCCTAATACAGGGTCATGCCAGGCACTGAAGAAAGCAGGAATCACAAGATGCTGTGTGATAATTCACTGAAGAATTTATTAGAAGCTAAAAGGTGCCCACCGAAGTTTCATAAACCAATTGAATTATTACAACTCCAGTTTCTAACTGGAAATGTTGAAGTTCTTTATGAAAGGCTGTTAAGTTTTAATAAAGAAAAACCAAAGACTTGATTAATAAATCATTAAAAGATCGCAAACAAAGGGTAGAAATAACTGGCCAGCTTTCACAAAAGAGAAAATCTACCAAATGATCTCCCAAAGATCTGAGATGATATGCATATTCTTGCAGGACTTTGAAGAGAAGATGGATAATAATGTAAAAATTTTGCCAGGCATGGAGAGCCACTCTGGATAGTCAATATTAATGCAAGGAGTTGTGAGAGCCTTGAAATATGAAACAATAAAACAGCAGAGGGTATTGATGAATGCAAAGTAATGCATATGAGGGAAAACAATCCTAATTAGATCTAAACCACAACGGACCCTGGCTATTATCACTCGGCACAAAAATCTCGGAACCATTACGGATAATTCCATGGAAATACTGGCTTAATGATATGCAGTTATAAAAAGGCCAACCGCATGCTTTCAGCTTGGAAAAGAGGCAACTGGAGATGGGTACAACTGAGGTTTATAAGTCATAAAAGTTCTGGACTTCCTTGTCTGTGATTGTGAATGCTTTTTCAGTATAATAATCATCATTGGAATAAATAAATGATAAAAAAGAAAGTAAAAAAAATCTGAGAACACAATAAATTTGCACTCAGTTTTAAACTCAGTAAGAAGTAATTTTTCATTCAATGCACAAACTGCAGAACTCATTGCTGCCAAACTTTGTAGAAGTCACAAGCATAAACAAATTTTAAAACATATCTCAGTGGAGGCAGAGTGCATTGGTAGTGCCTAAACACAGTGCTGCAGGTGCAACCTCCACCTTGGGATGAGCTGATGCATCAGTAAAAAGCGATTCGTTTTTACCTCGTTTGTCCCATTTGTCTTTTCCCAAAGCATCTGTTGCTGGTGACAAGACAGCAGACATCTCCCTCCCCAGATCCTTTCTTCTGCAAATGAAGACTCCAAGTCCCAATCTTCTGTGTAGGAAATACCAAATCCTGTAACTGCCTTTGTTTTCCAGTTTAATACCAGTGTCTAATTCCCCATCAACTATTTCTCTCTTCATATCCCTTTCCCTTCTGCTTCCTAGTGGCACCAAACATAGATAGCACTATTTCTTTTCTCAACTAACTCCACTCTCCCACCTGCCTTCTTTAACTTTCTCAAAGGTTTATAACTTTGTCCAGTGTAATGCCTTTCATAAAAATGTTAAAAGACAGAGGTTACTCCCCTACCGAATTTCAGATCCTTATTCCAAAACAATAGGATGGGGACAAAGGGAGGGAGGGGAAGCTACAACTATTCAGAGCAAGGTTTGCCAGAGCTTTTCAGCGTGGTCAAAGCAAATATATTTTCCCCTTGTCTAGTGCCTGGAAATGTTTGAATCGTTTTTGCTGAAATTTTCCAAAACAGATTTAACTAAAGAGAAGCCCAGAATGGAAAGCTTCAACTCACAAAGATGCCAAATGGTTAAAGTCTGGCAAAGTTATCAGCAACTGCAAACAGTGAGTTATGACGTAGAATGTCAGGCAATCTTAATAAAACCTCTTCTACTACACCACCAAGGAGTACAAAACACAGTGCAAAACGTGATTACTGATGCTTCTGATACAATGAAAGCACAGCTTGCTGTGATAGACTTAGGCAGTCATCTCACTGCACATTATTTTAAGAGTGCATTATTTTATTTCGAAATATGTCATCAAATTGAAAAAATCCTTTTGTCATGGGCCAAGAGGACTTTTAAAACTAGAAGTAATGAGCATATCAGCACTGGCAATGACTGTAACAAATAATGCCCTGTAATTTTCTTCATTTTCAAGTTTCCATAAATTCAATGGCATATATCATTCGAAAATGGGAAAGCAGACGCATTTCAATGGCACCTTGCTAACAGCAGGACAGGCAAAGGGGCTCACAGCTCAGACTGAGTGAGGTTTGGGGCAGTGGGCTCCTCGCTGCATGGAGCAAAGCCACACCTCATCCTCACAGCATGCTCCAGCTTCAGGGCTGCAGCAGGGCTGCCAGACATACGCCATGCCCACAGCTCAGCCTCTGCCATGTCTCCAAGGCCAAAACAGGAGGCCAGGTCCTCGGAACCTCACACAAAATGTCCTGTCCCAGAAGCCTGCCATGACATGCTGTATAGGAGCAATCAGAAGAATAAAAGAACACAGAATCACAGAGTCCTTAGAGTTGGAAGGGACCTCTGAAGGCCACCTAGTCCAACTCCCCTGCAGTGAACAGGGACACCACAGCTAGATCAGGTTGCCCAGGGTCTTATCCAGCCTCGCCTTGGAAGTCTCCAGGGACGGGGCATTAACCACATCACTGGGTAGCCTGTTCCAGTGCCTTACCACTGTGACTTCAGAGTTTCCTGACTTTTCCACGCTCAAAACAAATATTAAGTGCATTGAATTTGATCTCTTTTATGAATTATATTTAAGGAGATAAGTACACTCCCAAGCTATGTAACTCAGCTCCCTGGGAAGTAGCTCAAAGATCTCCACTGCTCTGTAGGTCAGTTTTTTTTTTTTTCACAGATCAAGGAGAGGTGATTAAGCTCACTTGTTTGACTTCTGCCTGTAAACAGAATCAGAACATTTTTCCAGAGATTCAAAGGCTCCTCAACACTTTGCAAGGTCTGACATTAATGAATCTGCTGAGCTTAATGAAGAATTCTTGCACGCATCTGTCACATCAGGAGCTGGGATATACCTTTCTGCATTAATTGCACAGGGACTCCTTCAGCAGGGCACAACTTCTCTGCCTCACGTCAAAACGCAAAGCCAAACTATGTGCCATGTGCTTTTTCTCTGAGTACATACAGAGCTTCTAAAGGAAAGTTAGTGATGAACTTCACTGAATTTTAAAGAGAGAAAATACTGAAATCTCCAGGGGCTCACAACAAATGAACTAAGCATGGAGGTGACATGGGCTGCCATGAGGGGGCTCAGTGGAGAGCTGCTCTGCAGTTTGCACAGAAGTTACTGCAGGCTGGACATTTATGCTGAAATACAGTTGAAGAAAGCACTGCCTCGCTCGAGCCATCGCTCCCCTCGCCCCACACTTCACAGACCTCAGCTTTCCTCTGTGAACCAGTCAATATACTGACCTTTACAAATAGACTTGCTCTGTGAATGCGCTGTCAAGTAGCTTCAGGTTTTTCAGCTGAAAAAGATTTAAACTCAAGTACAGTAGAGACCTTCTCGGCTGTTTTTGACTCCTTATACCAGCACTGCATACTACCAGTGTTTAACAGTGGTATTTTTATTTAGTGTTGTGGTCAAAGTAGCTATCAAAGGATATGCTGAAGCCTTTTGTAGCTCAGTTATCAAGGCACGCTGCTCACTGATGGAGGCTGCTGGACAGGTAATTATGGGTTCTGCCTCTTCTTTTTCCTTTTATATTCTTTTTTTTTTTGGTCCCCACTTTTCAAACTCACCCAATTTGATACAGAGTATTATGGAGAAACAATAAACATGGGAGCCCAGAATAGCATTTTTGCAGAGACAAGTTTCAGGATAGAGCAACGCTTTAATTTTTTCCAGGCGTCCCACAGTATTGCTGGCAAGCCTTGAAAGCTGTACAAGAGCAAGAAAATGGTTTCCAAATCTCCACTAAGGGCCAGACTCCATTGAGCCCTGCATGGGACTGCAAGGAGAGAGCACGAGGGGGAGAAAACAAAGAACTTCCTCCTGCGTCGAGGCATAAAACAGCAGGGAAACACAAGCACTGCCTCATGCAAGGATGAATCATGACATCAGTTTCTCCCAGAAAGGGCAGGGAAGAGTTTAGGAGTGATTGACGGGTGTCCCTCTGCACCAGTGTCCGAGCAGCTTAAACACAAGGATACAGCTTTACTAACACTGCTGAATGGCATCTCCCAATGTCCTTTAGATGCCTGCAAGGACTTCAGATCTTGTTTTAAAAGCCAGTCCTTCTGCTCTCCAACCTACCTGCTCTGTCTCAGGGATGTCAGGATGCTGGGAATTTGTCAAACACATGGTGATGGGCAGAATGCGTACGGAGCCTAGACTCCATCAAGATTTTTGTCGGTTTCTTTTTTTTCATGTCTGTTCTTTTTACAATTCTAGAAGCTGAGGAAATATTACTTCTAGAGGAAAAAGGGTTTTTTTGTTTGTTTGTTTTTTGTTTTTTGGCACTCTACCTTCATATACTTGGAAAGAAGCAAAATATTCCTTCTTCCCACTGTGCCCAGCACAAATTGAAAAATGGTGGTTTGCTTTTGTTTTGCAACAACTGAAGTTCTGCTGAAAACAAAATACTCAAGTTGCCTCCCATGTCACTGACTGGTGTGCTTTTACACCTTTACATTAAACCAGTTAAATATCCATCCAGCTTTGTCAGACTTCAAACTTCAGATATGTTTATTAGTGGATTTACAGACTCTCTCAAGTCTTTCTACTGAAATATAACCTCTTCTTGCCATAACTCTGCTACTTATTTAACACACATGCGAGATCATTGTTCATGCAAAAGAGGGAAACAACTAAAGCAAAGAAAGTAGGTCAGATTGGAGGGCAGGAATAAAACTATATTCCTCGCTACCGAACAAATGCTGCCTCTGAAATCCTCTCTCTTGCTCTTTGCTATTTATTTGTTTGTTCAAACTTCTAACCTGAATTGTCAGCGATAGGGACAATCATTTTCTAAAGGGACCTCGTGGTTTTCTGCCTGAATTCACGCAGCAGTATTTCCTAGAGGGTTTTTTTCACACAGATTTCTGCCACTGCACCTCCTGTGCTGCAGAATCTGGAACACATCTGATCAAGATGGGCACAATCAGCAGAAGACTGACAATATCTCTCTGCTTTTGAAAACAGCAAACAGCACTCCATGCAATGATTTATGAATCTAGCCATATGACAACAGTCTTTCTAACGATGCAACCAAAAGACCTCTTTATTTTCAGCAACATTGCAAATTAATAGTATTTTCACCAGCTTGCTTTTTAAAGCTATAGGATTCATTCTTTTAGAAACAAACATATTGGAAATTCGTTTATCTGTATTAAATAATGATGTACGCAATATGCTTCAAATACTAGAAACGCTCCTTCTACAGCCAACAATTAATTTACAACTCACTCCCTCCAGTGATATTAACATTTAAAACTGCTAAAACATCAAACGATATTCTACTGCAGTAACATGTTTTTATCCTCTACTGCTTAGTTCATGAGCATTTGGCTTGGCTGATATAATGTCACTTTTAAAAGTCCTTCTCATGCAACAAGTGCACAGGTGCGTAGAGTACCTGGTATTCTGTAAAAAGCCACCACCAAGCAATCTTTGTCTCTCAGCTGGGCAGAATTTCATCTCTACTTACCAGCCATGGATGAAGCAGCATGATCATTTCTTATAAGCAAAGAAACAGCAAAGTTATTGTAATATAAAAATCTCATGCAGCCTCAACTATTTTAAAGTAATATGCACCCTTCGCAAATGAATGGTCAAACAAGTAGCCTTGCTGTGATACAGCTGCTGACAGTTTTGATCATGGGTCTCTGAATGAATACTCCTTTCTTTCCCTTACACTGGCCCCAGCATGTTTCATGTGAGGATATTTAATAGACTCCATCAGCTCCCAGTACACAGGACTCAGAATTGGTTGCCTTTACTGAATAGGCTGGGAAAGCTGCCTCAACAAATCTGTTCATGCTTAAGGTCTTGCTGCTGCCAACTGACGCGCTTGAGATGGCTGCCTTTCCACCCTCTGCTGTTAGTTTCACTGCACTTTCACAGCAGAAAGGGTGAAAGATATACTCCGTGCCTATGCCAAAATGAAAAGCAAGACCGCTCCCGTGCCCAAAATTCAACCCCGCTAGTGCAGAACTTGTAGCTAATTTTCCCTGGCTCAAGAGTTTTGAAACAACAACAACAAAAACAATCCTGAATTTCATCAGTACTCCAGAGTTTGAGAGACTTGTGAGAGCTCAAGCATACTTAGCAAGTTCCTTGCATTAGCTGTAATAAACACACTTGAGGAATAAATACACTTGAGCAGGAATAAAGAAAAGAAGATGTAAAATAACAATACGTGCAAGGTTTACACTGAGGCAAACTTGATGAAATTGCTGGAGGATTCTGTCCTTATGTAAAGACCCTGTCACGCTGCCAAGGTCAGCTCCAGCTCGGGTTATCTGTTGCCTGAGGCTACTCTACCTTGTTTTTCATTCAGGGATCATTGTTCTTCGGTTGTTTATGTGGATTTTATTCCACCCATTTCTTCATTCTTTGCTCCCTTTCCAGCTTGCAGTCCCTACAGCACATACCAGAAGCCCATCCTGGCTGTGTGCTGAGAAATCCTGACTACTCTAATGAGAAAGAGCAGCCCTGAATTAAAAAGCACTTTTCCTCTCTGAAAAACAGAGAGAAGGAGAGAAGGTTTTAACAAACCCTTCATAAAAAGTGAAAAATTCTGCAGTAAGTTTTAAGTGTAGGTTGTGTATTTAAATCAGTAGGGGGATGCCATTCAAGTGGCTTTATCACAGTAAACAAGGCAGTTAAACAATGCACTGCTTTCCCTGTATTATACTGCCATTTAATATAGGACATTGATCAGTACTTAGAGATTCATCAGAGGGCACAACATAAAGGAAAAATAAAGAGGAGGTCAGGGAAATAAAGGGGGAAAAAAAGGCAGATAATGCAATGTATAAGATTATATGATATGCATAGCAGAATAATGGAGATTTTTGAGCAGAGGCT
Source organism: Numida meleagris (assembly GCF_002078875.1). NCBI lineage: Eukaryota > Metazoa > Chordata > Aves > Galliformes > Numididae > Numida > Numida meleagris. The sequence goes on along the minus strand of NC_034412.1, from coordinate 82,792,786 downwards.
TTAGGTAAGATTTTTATAGAAAATGCGGTATAGCATGGGGTGTGGAGACTGATAGAGCAGAATCTCCCATCACGAGCATTACAGCTCTTTTGCATCAGTTCATTTAAAACCAACCCAAGGTATGCCAAAGCATTATCACTCCTTTCTTTAGGGCCAGCATCTCTGCAGAGCACTTTTCAGGAAACATTTGCGCTGAGTTGTAACGCACAATACATGCAGCTTTCACAGGAAAAATTATACGACGGGGCAGAATTGAACCCTACCATTAGCAACGCCAGCTCCCGTTGACTGAAGTGGGAGTTGGATTTGCTTCTATCAAAGCTGACTTTGGCAGAGGTACTCCCAAAGAGCCATGTAATAGGCTTCCTTATCCTTTCCTCTCTGTGGGGTTTGAGATGCTTTTTAAGCCGCTGCGTGACTTATATGCCCCTGAATGCAAGATACAGAACTAATTAAATACTTTTCCTACTTCATAATACAAACTGTTCATTCCTTGTGCAAGAAATGGAGGGAAAAGAACGTTTCAAAAAGAATTACAATGTTATTAAGGTAGGCACCTTTCTGTTTAAGCTTTCCCGCAGATACTTGTCTGTATTTTAGGGAGATTTCTTTTTTCCAGTAGTCCAATGTCAGTACATTCTCCGGGACAATTAGAACTTGGTAGCAAAACAATTCATGTACATATCTCCAGGATAAAACTATTGAACAACTTTGGAGAAAAAGGTGCATAGAGACAAGCACTGCACACACCTAATAATCTGCTACTTACACAGGAAAGCTTACCACTATGGAGCCTCTCTTTTAAAAGATTGCTTGACACCTGAAATCAGATGGATTAGCTCAAAGTTCCTCAAGTGCTAAAGAAGAAACAGCTGAAAAAGTCTACTCTGCCTAGACTGTATGCTTTTACATTACTCATATACATTTTAAATCTATTTTTATAATTCAGCAGGGTTTGTACAGCAGAATAAGTACACAGCGCAGCCTTTGCTGATGGCCTTCACATATAGAAAATGGCTTAGTGAAAAGGAGACACTTGGAAAAAATTTTATCAGCAGAAGAATCTTCAAGAGAAAAAGCCAAATTCATTCTGCGTGCATACAGAAAACTCAATCACTTTTACAACAAAAATAGTTTTAGAAGAAGCTTTGAAAAGCACTTTCCAATCCGTGAACCTCATCACAACAGTTTTATGTCCTGTGTATGGGATTTATAAAATTCCTTCAGTGACCAGCATTAATCAAGGTCACCACTGGGTACAAGATCTGTCCCTACACCTTGTCAGTTACACAGCTTTGGGAAAAGATCTTTAAACCTTTGTAGAAAAGACTACATGGAAATAGCTGATAAACTGGTATTGATTTTCACATATCGCCCTTGTCAAAAGGATTTATTGATGTGTCAATGCATGTTGTGGCAAGGATCATAGCAGGATAGCTTTAAAGGATTTATGGTGAATCCATAGGCTTTAATAAACTCTGTGGTAAATAACTAACAAGCACTGTGTATATTGATTCTTGTCATGTGGTCAATGGAATCTTTAGCCCACTAATTGTTGTATTGACAAACAGTTAATGATCTAAATGAGCAGCGGGACATCATTCCTAACCAGCACTGCTCCAAGCGCGCTTTTCTTTACCATTTCCTGCCCCCCCAGCCCAGGAACAATGCTCACTCACAGAAGAAAATGTCAACTCTCTGACTTACTAACTTCAGTTGGAGCTTGCATAGGTTCACATCCATGTCCTTTACCCTACAGTGCTTTCATGCGTCTTTACACATCTCTAACTCAATTTAAGTCACAGGGCAGTTAATGGGGGCTGCACCATCCTCCTGGATGATTCCTCTTTGGGACCTTTCAGTGGGCATCTTACTCCACATTCAGACACCTGACTGTGCTGTCTGAAGTTTCTTATTTTCAACTAGTACAGAATTCAACCATTAGATACATGTGGGTATGCAGATCAGACTCTCTTTCGATGTCTGCGAAGAATGTGGGGGGAAAAGAATTCTCATTATGTTTGTACTGGTGTGTGCTCATTTCTGGAAGCTGAAAGGCTCTGCCATGACTAGTAATTTTATTACCTACTAACAAAAAAAAAAAAAGAAAAATAGTTGTAAAAAGATTGAGTGAATTTACTACTGATGTAAAATCAATACCCAGAACTAATAAAGCAGGTTAATTATTAGTTAAACAATAAGCAAAATTTCCATTTATACTTGTGTAGAACTAGGGAAACGCAACATGCATATACAGAGCTTTATCAACTAATTCCATTATCTTTGCATCTTATGCGAAGTAATAACTATAGTTCACAATGCTTTTGAAGGCCTATCAGACACCTAAGAGACTCACTAGTATAGCTCAGCATCTCAGACGTGGAAAAAAATGTTCTCAGGAAACAAGCAAACAAACAAACAAAAACCATAATGAGAACAAAAACCTCTCTCTCCTCAGAAGTTTGAAAAAAGATGGTAAAATTAAGCTTTGAGAATTTGAGCCAGTCTCCATTACTGAAATCCCCTGGATCTTTTATTCCCAGTAAGTTTTGGGAAAATTATGCAATTGCAATATACCGTGTACTGAAGCTGTGACAGGTCAAGGGGAACATATTCACACATGTTCTCTTGATTCAACTTAATAACTTCCTGATCCTTTCTGATAAACTTTCTGATCATTATTAATAATACGTGTTTAACATTATGTATACATCTAAATCCCATTTACTTCAGCAGATCTTAACAGCTCTTTTGCACAGGGACTCTTTGCCTCATTGCTAATGGTTTCACTTCTTATCCTCAGAATTCTTACCATTATATTTTAGAAATATCTTTTTGCTACATTCAGGTCATCTGTCTTAGAAGCAGTAGATATGAATATAACATGCAGCCCGGTTATCTTATATCTAGGGTATCCACATAAGCAAAAGTGCAGCTAAGTTGCTAAATCTTTGCATCACCCACTAATCTGAGATCTCATTTCTGAAACAAAAATTTACCCTTCATATTACACACGCTAACCTACTGAATACTGGTTTAGACCTCAATATTTTTAATTGCTATAAACTTCATGGTACCTGTTCAGTCAAATTGTATTAATTCATTCATGCAATACTTCTATTAAGATCCAGACTCCATACATCGTATGTCATAAAATATGATGAGGACAACAGGATGTTCTTAACAAAACACACTATAAGGAGTAGCATAACAAATACGCTCTGTTTTGTGAGGTTAGAAGGCTGACTAATTATCGGTATTGTTCTTTACAACCTCCTGATGTGATTAATAATAAAATACCACATGGGACTTCATCATGAACTGCTCAATTCAATATTTAGCAGCAATTTAGCTTCATCTGAATATCACTTTCAGCAGCTCTTTAGACTTCCAAATTTTACAAATAAGCAATGTAGGCACCCACTGCAGGCAGTGTTGTGTATCCTGTGAGAGAAGCAGGGAAAGGACTAGGTCAAATGGTAGAAAAGGCACTACAGGTGAGATGGGTACCCTGCTTCTATGATGCAGCACTCAACCATGCAAAAAACTGTGGGGAAAAAAAAAGAAAAGAGTTCTCATAAATTACTTGACAGAATTATATAAGACTTTTCCCTGACATTTCTACTGTTTTTTTTGTAGTTGTGTGCGGTGTCCTACAATAATACATAGGCCACTCCGAAAGTAATGTCTCCTATTTATTTCAATGGAAAATACAATAAGGAACACAACACTATTTGATGAAGCTAATTCTTAGCTGCAAAACACTATTTTTCAACATAGTCACCACCACTAGCTCTGCATTCTTGCCAGTGATGAAGAAGACCCTGCATGCCACACTATTAAAAATCTGCAGCAGCGGATGTGACCCACTGTTTCACAGCTGCTATGTTGCTTGGAAAATGTCATCCACACTGTCCATCTTTCATTGGCTCAAAAAGATGAAAGTCAGAAGGTGCTGAATCCAGACTATGGATGGGTGTGGTAGGACAGTACAGCCAAGACTGGCAATGAGCTCCAGGGTCTGCAAACTGGTATGGGGCTTGGCATTATCGTGTTGCCAGGAGAACCAATGCCATCTTCTCTGGCCTGATTCAGTATGTTCAAGCTTTTTGCTTAGTCAGTATCACAATGTAGTGATCAGAGTTGAAGGTTTGCCTGTGTTCCAGGAAATCCAGAAGAGTCACCCCTTTCCTATCCCAAAAGACAGTGCATGTCACTTTACCCATTGAGGGCTGCATCCTGAGCTTTACCTTCAATGGGAATTCACATATTGCCATTCCACTACTGTTTTGACTCTGGCTTGTAGTGGTGACACCACGTCTCATCACTAGCAATGATGCGATCCAGGAAACTGTCACCTTCAGCTTCACATTGGTTCCATAGGTCTTGACAAACTTTCATACAGTGTTCTTTCTGTTCTTGTGTGAGCATTCATGGGACCCACCTGGCACAAACTCTGCAGTATTTCGATGTTGCCATCATAACTTCCAGTGCAATGAAGCTGACATTCAGCTCTGTACATAGTTCTCTCATCATAATCAGCCAATTTGTGTGAATGAGCTGATCAAGATGTTCTTCATTTCATGGTGTGGCAGCTGTGTGTGGTTCTACTCTCCTACCATAAACATCAGCCTCTGACATCATGGGCTAACATAATAAAACAGGAGGCATTACTTTCAGAGCAGCCCTTGCATTACACATGTTTTTTTTAAAGCATTAAGTAAGTAAGAAGGAAGTAGCAGCAAGTGGCACCCAGATGCAATGCAAAATAAAAGGTTATAATTAAGAAAGATTGGGAAGCTTTCTGGAAGCTGAATGCTCTGTTGCAGTTTTTTGCTCTTTGAAGAAGTTATTCTCTTCTTCATCTTGTTCCACTCCACCAAAGCAGTCCTATGGTGCAGAGTACGAAAGGGGCAGCTAAAAGCTATAGATTAGTGGTATAATGCTGATCAAGCGTAGCAAGGTTTGAAAAACAGGTTTAAACCAGGGATGTAATTAACGTGCCTGCGGCACTACTGGCCAGAGACATCAGAGCTAAAGGCAACCTCTGAAGGATGGGTTTATCCATCCCTATCTTATACCTCTCCAATTTCATTAATATTTTGTACATTTTAATATGCACACAGTTGCACAATACACTAAAAAATGGGAAATGGATTAACCTGAAAATATCTTGATAAAATATAGTTAGGAATGATGCATATGGCATTTGCCAGGGATATCACCCAGGCTGATTAGAGGAAAAGGCACTGAAGTTCCACCATGAGACGTCTGATGTTTTCAGTAACCATCAGCACTGTCACTAAAGGCCAATCCGCAAGTGCCTCCTGTGTCCAATTATCACTACCCATTTGGGTAAGTGACAAGCTATCAGGACAAATCTGTCTTCCAGACTCCTTCTGGGTATCTAAACACAACACATTTCCCTGTTACAAGCTAAATCAGTGGGCACAAGCATAGTAAATGCAGTTTACCGAACTTACAACAAGACTGCCTTTCTTCTTTTGAAGAAACCAAAACCCTTTCATGGTTTGAGTACAGTTTCTCTCTTCTCCCCCTCCTCCCCCCCCAAAAAAATATATATATATACAGAGATTGTTTGATCCTTTCTATACCACACTGGGTCACAAAATAAAAGCAGGACTTCAGAAGAACCAGGTGAATCCAGCCACTTTCAAAGTGATTGTGATTTGCAGCAGTAAGTGGGATGCTACCTGCATATGATTCATTTCTGCTGCAAATCAGCCCAACTTTATAACCCGGCAGCTACATTCATAGTCCTGATGGGCTGTTCAAACTACTCGTGATGAACTTTAATTGCTTTTCACAGGCACAATTTGGGACTAGCTTCATGTCAGTGTCATAGAGAAAAAGCAGATTTTACAAAGAATTCCAAAATCTGGATGTTTTGCCCTGTTCAATCTACTGTGTGAACTTGGGGAGCTCTGAGTGCATGGGCTGTGAGGGACCTTTCCCCTTATTCTTACATGACAGTGGAGGAAAATGATAAGAGTAAGATTCACCTCCTTAAATAGCTTCCTATTCATGACAAATACCTGTTTACAATTTCAAGTTTCATTTGTTCCCAGTTTTATAACATTTTTAACTGTAACCTGTTACGCATTCATAATTAAAGTTGCCCTTAAAGATGTGTGTAAAATTCAAGCGTACAGTTAATCTTGTTCCTACCACTGGAACACACTGCAGTGAGCTGGCTCACTGGAGCTGCAAAGGAGGTCTCAGGGAAACTCCCGCTGCTGTTTTTTCCAGTGTTCACACTGCGAGAAAGAGAGGACAGAGGAGGAAAATTCTGAATCAGCCTGACTGCTCTGCGTGTCCATGTTACATCCTCCTCCACCATTCTCTTCCATCCCAGCTAACAGTGCCTAGAAGAAAAGCCACATCCTAGGAGATTGTTCTACTGCAGCCATGCAAAAATCTCCTTGGCCGAGCCTGCCCCAGCTGCCCCACTAACAGTGAGGAAGACATTTCAAAGTCCTCACAGCCTCTGACGAAGGGAGTACTTCATGGTCATAGCCTGGTCACAGTGAGGATTTGCTCTGAGAGTTGCAGTGTGAGACTCCAGTCAAAGGCACGGCTCTAAGCAGCACCACAACATGGAAATGCTGTAAATTAAGCTCCCCAAATAACCAAACTTACTGAGGAAGTCACAGAACAGCCCCCAAAGGGTATAAAAGTAGCTGAAAGTCCTTATAACCTCTGAGATGCCAAGCTCTGTGCCTCTCCTCCTTAGCTACCCAAGCAGACTGTAATGTTTATTTTTCTTGAAGAACGTTTCCAACTGTTCTCAACTTGAAAATGTTTTCCACAAACCTCTGCCCTCGCTAGGAGCAAGCGTTTTGGAGCCTGTCAGGATTGGGGCTCAGTGCTCAGCTCCTCTCACTTTCTAGTGCTTCCTCTGTGAAATGAGGAGTTAGTTACTGCTTCACCCCAGCCCCATTAACCTTGTTTGTTTAGATAGAAAACTTGTTGGGAGAGTAACTGTCTCTCACCATATGTACGCAGAGTACTTCGAACAATCAGGCCTTTGCCTCTTCAGGCACTATCAAAATTTAAATAAGAAAGCCAACTGATGATAATTCTTAGAGAAAAATGCAGGGAAAATAACCTAAAAATCACCAGAATTGACATAAAACTCTCCAGCAGATGGGGGCCTAGCACTCCCTGAGGGCCCTGCTTATGTGAAGACCAGTTACTTGTAAACATTTATAAATTCTGGCAAATATGTGCAGACTTCCACAGAAGTAATTGCATTCCCCTCCTCTTGCATCAGAGGCAGCTGGTGCCATCTGAAACATACCCTATCCTTACACCACCTCTACACATACATCTCTGAAGTAAGTTCTTGTATCTGCTGATGTGTTGAGGGGAAGAAAAAAAACACAACACCATGACAGGGTGCTTCTAAAAGTGATTACTTCTGATAGGAGCACTGCCTGTGTAAATGCTCAAAGCAAGCACTTCAGCTGGCTCATTCAATAACCTCAGAGCTGCCAGCCAGGTAAATCATTCTGTTCATTTGCTGGTAGAGGCAATTTTTGTTTGTTTGTTTGCCTGACAAAATAATGAAAATGTGATTTTCAAAATACAAAACAACAAGTTATAACGTCCCACTCAAGTGTTTCAAATCATAAGTCATTTATATTTGTAAAATACAACGGCTGCTGAATACTGTAATAAAGCATCAAAAATCAGATTTGAATTAACAGAGACTGCAATAAAATCAAATAGCAAATGTAATCCTGCCACACTGAACAGCTAAGATAAGGTTATAGAAAGATAACGGTTAAAATTACCTTTATTGACAACGACACTTGCAATAAAGTCAATCCTTTCAACCCTGTATGTCAACACGCCAGGAAAAAGGATGCCCATGCTCCTGATACTCTAACGCCAAGGAAACCCAACTGAAATGAGATGCCCAGGTCCCATTTATTGCTATGAATGTCCCCTGACCGGACTGAAACATGTAGCAATGGGGCTTTATTAGGAAACAGATCCTGGAGGATGACCTAGGAAATACATGGCATGCTGCAGCCCGAGCATACTGACTGCATACTGCTGGAAAAGTAAGCAGTGCCCAAAAGTCACCTGTGGGATTATAAACTGAGAACAAAAACTTTGCCTTTCTGTACCAAAGAAAATTAATATACGTGGGCAGCAGAGAAAAGTGGCCCAGTATCTAGCAGGGTCCACTGCAAGCTCTGAATCCTGGCGAAGACCTCATCGTGAGGCCCTGTACGGTTCAGCTCTGCCTCAGCTCTGAGTCTTTCCCCCATGGCAAGGGATGAGTGTTTTGTGCTCACACTCCCCTGAAGGCTCCCACGCTGTTAAAAACGGACTTTCCAGTGCCCATCTCTGACTCCACATGTTCACTGATCTCACAGTGGAGGTTGCACCACTAGCAGAGCACATAAAACCTATCAGAACAGCTTGTTAGTTCCTCGTTTGCCTTCCCTGTCCCTGCAGTGCACTGGGGCCTGTCAAGGGTTTGCACCAACTGCGAGCTGGAAAGAAGTGCCTTGATTAGATCGGTGATGTAGAGTGGCTGCAGAAGACATGAGCCTCAGACGTGCTCAAGTGTGATGCCTGATGGCTGCTTCCTCTTTTCCCACCAGGATAAAGAGGAAATTCACTTTGTGCTTCAAAAACACAGTTTTGCTTAATTATGCTGCCTGATCACTTCAAAGCACTGTTTGCACACAAACATTGTTGCAGCTAACTGCTTAAGAATGAGCCAGCTGATAAGGGCTATGCAGGTGGGTTTGCATCCCTTTCAGTACAGAAGGAGGTATTTACATCTGTTTTGAGACACAGCACTTGGGGCTGCTGTATGCATGCCTTAAGCCTGCGTCTGGGTCCAGGAGAGCCCAGACTTCTGCCTGGAGAGCTGCCGCATGGCCATCCCAGAGTGGCCAGTGGCCCTGCAAAGCCAGGCAGTAGCCCAGCACTGCTCCGTTTTGGGTCCAGATTGCTTTTGTGAGTCTGCCTTAGAGGAATGTAGCAAATTCAGCCGTAAACAAAGAGTGACAAAATTTGAATGCAACTCCTGGGTGTTGTTTCACCCGCCAAGGTGAGGAGTTGCTGGCGTGCAGTAACAGGAGGGAAAGAAGGCTTGAGGTGGAGCACAGGTAGGAAGGATGGCATGTGGAACAAGGAAGGTGCCCTAAAGGCAAGAGTGCAGGAGCTGAGCAGGGCAGACTACCAGTAATCACACTGATTGCATATTTTTCAAGCAGTTATAACTTAAAGCTACAGGCTGTCCTTCTACAAGCAGGCAGTGATGGCTATTCCAGAGTTTGAGCTCCAGCTATACCATAACTAGGACCCTTACATGGCATTTCCTATAAAATATACAATTTGCTTTCTGTGTAATATTCCTCTCTTGCATGCTATTATACAGAGAACTATTCTTCTAATATAGGCATTCTTGGAGTTCACTTGCTGGAGTACAAATACATCTGGAGAACCACCCTCTCCACCCTTCTCACCTTAGCTCCTGTGCAAAGTCCAGCTCATGTAGTTGATTTTACAGAATGAGGAAGCTATATATGAGTCAATAGCATTACACTTTCATTTTAAGGAGTTTTAGGAGAGGTATACAAGAATATTGCTCATCTCAGCTTGTTCTGTTTAAGAAGGCTCAGAAAAACATTTCAAATGACATGTCTACTCTGATAAAACGCTAGAGGGCTTGGATGCCGTCTCACACAGAACAGTAAATACAAAGAACCCTACTACAGGAATATGAATATTCACTAGCAACGGAGGGAAGGGAATTGTTATGCAAGTGGCAGTATCCACTGCATGCACTAAAATTCCTCTTGCTTCACTCTAATGCACATTGTTCCTCTGCTTTCAGATGGATGTGTCTGAATACTTTTTCTCTCTTAAGCATTTTTATAAAGTCTGACATGAACTGACTGTATTAGTTTAAAAAAACCCTGAATATCACATTATTTGTAATATGTTACATCAATCAGCTTGTAATAAACAGCTAAGAAGAGATACAATTTTCTACAACTTCCTTAAATATTTTCTCCGGCAGAAAGTAATAGATGAGTTAAATACAAATAGGAAAGCTTAGTGAGGTGTAAAGTCTCATATTTGAACTACAAAACTGATGTATTTTTAAACTGACTTAATACTATCCTAAATCTGATTATTTGAATAGCTCAATCATAATATTTGCTAAAGTGTTTTATAGCATTGAAAGGTCAGAAAAGGAGCTCAGAAATTCTCTAAAAAATGTGTAATGGATATCCACATCCATCTCCAGCTTTTGAGTTTCAGCATAGCTATTACCAAGCTTTTGGGCAGAGGCTCAACAAAATAGCAACAAAACCCTCCACTAGCAGATCTACTGGAAAAGCGTCCTCAAAAAGACATTATTTAATCACTTGGATGTAGTAGGAAAGCCGAGTTTGAATTCAGCCTACACTCACTGGATGGAATTCACAAACAAAGAAACCACTGAGAATGGGCTAATGGAAGAGAATGGTCTGGCCAGAGGAAGTAATACAGCAAAACCCCCCGACCCAACCCATTACTAAAATGCATTATATTATTAACTGTTACCACACAGTATGACAAGGCAAATAAGGAATAATTTAACAGGAGCATTTAGCTATTTTTCCTGCTTGAGAAACCATCTGCAAACAGGCTCCTATAATTATTATTGCCATTACTCTTCGGAGTTGCTCAATGAACAGTGCATGGAACAGATCTCAGCATACAAAGTTTGCAACTGTTCAGAGCATATTCCTTAGATTATTCATTAGATGCAGTTCAACATTTGTACTTAGGACCGGCTGGCTAAAGCACGCGATAAAATTTATGTTCCCTGACTGACTAATATAAGCTTACACACAATTTCTATCTACAACAAGTTGCAAAATTGATTTTGTTTAATTTAATCTTGACTCCATCTACAACAATAGATTTTTACAAACCTTCATTTCAACAATTAATCAGCAAGAGAATTTCTCACTGAAAATCATCAAAAGGTCTACATTTGAAAAAAAAAAAAAACCTACAGGCGCACTGTGGTGGACATTAAGTCTCTTTGCATTTAAGCTAACAATAAAAATAAGCCCCAAGAAGAGGCTTCAAGTGTCTTTTTGTTGTGTTAGGAAACAGAAAGGAAAAACACTTGCATAAACGCATCAAGCCCCAAAAGCCACTTAAGTGCCATGTTCTGCACAAGGTAGCAAAGCATTCGGCAGCGAGGCAGATAATGTTCTACAGAGATGCATTAGAATGCTTCTCAATTTCAATTTCTCAAGACCTCCATTACAGCAATAAAGCTCACCCCGGTAATGTTACCCTTCTGAACAGGCTGAGCATTAACAAAATCAGAATCAAATTGCTGTGTGAAGCTTAGAAAATCATAATTAAAAAAAAAAGGATAAAACAAAGCCGCTACACCGGACCAACTTCCAATAACAAACAGAACTTTTCTGTTATTCTTTCCCAAAACAATGACTCAAATACAGGGAGAATTAATTCTTGAGGTTTAATTAATTGAATGACCATATTTTTCACCTGTTGATTCAATGATTAGTACTAGAGCCCTCATAAAGCGATGCTTGTAATAATGGCTATCTGTCTGTCTTAAAACCACAAGCCCATTTTTACTGAGCTATTATTGTTTCAATGAAAAATAAAGATGCTGATTTTAGACCTAAGTTCTGAATTTGCGAATGACACCGATGATAACATATCACAACAATGTCATCACATCTCACAAAAGAAGTAATAATCTTCACTTCAACAAAGCCTTTTGATAATCTACGGAGAAGAGAGGGGTCTCTAATCACCAGTCCTATTTGGCCCTTTGTAACGTCTACTGATACGCAACAGTCATTGACACACAGTTGCACAGCACCAACCCTAGGATCACACCTGTTACATGGATATGGGGATGTTTTTAACAGTTAAATGTTTTACATTTTCCTTTCTGCAGCCAAATTAGCATCTATTAGATCTGTTCCAGTGAAAATAAACCTTTACAGACCTTCAAGGCTCACATCACTTTACAAATTTTTGAAAAATGAGTATCCTAATACTTATTTTATGATTTGAAATTAGGAGAAATTCTACAGTTTGAAATTCTACACAGGAATTTCATAGGATATGGCACAGCCATATCAGAGAAACAGAACTGTGCCACAATCAGCAATGTAAAAATGTTTTTCCAAGCTCACTTTTTCAGAGTTTTAATTCTCTGATTCCTTCTCAAGCAGAAACATAATTTCCATAAGGGGTCTATAACAAACAAATAAAACCAGAAGTAAATTCAAATATTATTTAAGAAAATGGCATAATAACTTCTCTTCACCACACCTTTAGTTTCAGAGTTACAGCCAAGCTGTTTGGATAGCAGGCAGTTATTCTTCTTCTTTCCTTCTTTTTTTCCTCTTTTCTTTATGTACGCCTCTTTATGACCCAGCGTGCAGTAGCTCAGCAGCTTGTAAGGGAAGAACTTGCTCCTGGTGTGCTACAGCCACATTTTTGCTGGTGGGAAGGCTTCTGCACTATGATCAGCCATTATTTTCCCAGTCTGGAAACAAAATTGTTTTTGCAATTCACAAGATCAGGCTGCAGACTTTCAAAGGAAATAATAATTTGATAGATACTGCAAATATTACTCCAGCTTTGTGGCTACGAGACTACTGATCTGTGTGCATTTTTTTCTCAATCTAAATAACACACACATCTTAACAATATGAAGAAGGCCCAGGTTGACAGAGTCTTGCACAAAACAAAAATCTGCTTGCTGCTTTAAGTCAGTAGACAATTATTCTCTGCCATTTTATGTCTCTTCTGTGCAACTTTTTTTTTTTTTTTTTTTTTTTTGCTGTAAATTCCACCGGACTCTGCAACATGTAGTGCACTTTTGGACATGAAAAACATCATACTGCAGGAAACAAAGGTCCCATCCTGTAGGGTAACATGACTCAGATCCACTAAATGACTTAGATGCCAAAAGGAAAATTCAGGCAATAGAATTATAAAGTGCTGTTCTCAAAATACCCATTGAATTCCTGAAGATTTATCTCAACTAACCAGGCTCCTCCAGTGTAGCCATCCATCTACACATAAGCCGCTTCTCTAAATTCCTTGCAGTCAATGGAGAGACAGAGATGCTCTGAGGCTGCAATTCACCTGATCTGTTTTAAATGTCTATATTGGAAGGAGATAAATTGTTTGCTATGAGAACATATTTCTCTCTAGTTATTATAAACAGAGGCTAGAAGTGTAACTTTGAGGTAGCCAAGCCATATATACATTTGGTCAGGTGAATTCCATCCCTCATTTTTGCAGAAGCCTGCCACAATCAGGTAGCCACTGTGCTGGCAGCCAGGGTAGAATCTGGATTTTCTTCTTCTAGACAAAAGTGCCCTATAGCCCAGCCTGTGGCCTCAAGCCCTTGTGCAACCCTATCCTGCCTGGTGAGCATGGATACAGCTCTCTGCTACCTTTGCCCACAGGTAGCGAGGGAACCAAGGAACTTCCTCACCACCAGCACAATGTCCAAAGAGGAGTGAGTAAACGGGATAAGGGGTAAGAGGTCGGGCTGACAGTCCCAAACAGAGATAAGTGCTTCCTCGTAGACTAAAGCGAATCCTTACAACCCAAAGAACTGCTTGTCACACACTTCTCTGAATTGAATCCCCCAACATCAGAAGCCATCCTCATTTCAGAGAAAAGTTAGGGAGCAAGCAGAGATGAACAGGCTCTCCTGCAGGAGCTCAAGCACAACCCAGTTATTCTGGATCTGCTGCAGGTGGGGATGCTTCCAGGTGGGACAGAGCTAATCTGGGCATCCCCATGTGTCTAGCCTTCATTTTTCCTAATGGGGGAGGAGGAGTTATGGATATCTTCAGTCCTATGTAGCACTGAACTCCAAGCAACACCACCTAGCCTTGATTAATTTTGGCTTGCTCTTCTCTACCCCTAGAACCTGTAAGATGTACTTCAGGTACAACATGGCAAAGCAAGTACACAGGAAAGTTACTCTGAATTTTATTTCACAAGTATGCGCTATCTATGCACTTGTTAACATTCAACTCAAGTACAACTAGCTCTTGCATTAGCATTTAGGAGGAGGCTTAAATCTTCAGGAAAACATCACTAAACAAAGGAGAATGCTACACATTGTTTCAAGCATTAAAAACATGGCTGAATTCAAAACACTGTGCTGATAAATGTAAATTTCTCTTATGTCATAATTCTAAAATAGGCAGAATTATGCAAATTTGAATGAAACATGGTCAGCTCCGTTTTCTCAGATGATTTCTTTTAGATTATTACAAGCTGATTACACTCTTAGTTCTACTGGGTTGTTTTATTTTTTAACGTAGCATTAGATCATGCCGTTATCTATGTTCAGGAAAGGGTTATACATATGTATACGTATACATATGTACATATATTGCTCAATCAAAAACTGAAAATGTAGCTCTTTGGACTCCTAAATATTTCTAGTTATACTGACCGTAAAGTTTCCATTTTCTGGATGACAGTCACCTAGTACAACAACTCAGATCAGATACACAATTATTAGAAACTGTAACAGTTTTGAAAGTTCACTCAAATATGGAGACTAGTTTGGGCTTAGATGCAAAAATCTATCTTAACTTCTATTCTCTGTTTTAAAATATTTTGAGAACCAAAATTTAGGAATAGCTGCTGACATAATGCTTTGAGTATGTCAAGCTTCTCACTTTCCACTTGAGATTGAAACAGTTTTCAACAGAGAATCCTTGTATGATAGTAACTTTTGTCTCCATAATGACGTGGAAAAAGCTAAAAAAAAAAAAAGTTTCCTTTTTTTTTAAAAAAAAAAGAAATTTGTAGCTGGTGTGAGTTTGTCTGTCTACAGAAGGCTGGGGAAATTCCCAGGGAATCTGTGTTTTTTGAAGAAAAACTATGAAAGGTCTCCGGCTACCACAGGAAAGCTTGGAGAGATTTATAATGCAAAATGTTGCACAATTTCTCTGGCATCTTGCAACAGAGAACAGGGGATTTAAGTATTCTCCATCATCACAGCACTCATGAAAAGAAGAATGAAAAACAATTAATTGAAATTCCTTAAAGGAAGGAAATATCAAATCAAATAATAATAAAAAAAATTGACACAAAAATATCAACCCTGGCCTTCTCTCTTCCCCATTTGTTTTACCTCAGATCTTTCTCCCGCTTGGAAAGTTACACAAAAGCTTCTTCTGGCATAAGAAAGGCAGTGTGCAACAGGAATAAGCCCAAAAAAGAGAGTCACCATCTTTAGTGACAGCAGTGGCTTACGCCTGCTAAGAATGTTTATGGGAACTGCAGCTTCTCCCCGATCTTTGAGCTCTGCAGGCACTAATTTTGTACCATATGAGTCACGGAGATGAAAAGTGTGGGCACTTCTCTGTAGCAAAGAGCATGCAGTGAAGCCAAGATTTTATTCTGCCTAATTCAGCCTATCTCCCAGGAATCAAACATAAAGGGGGGAAAACAAGTCTCCCAAAATTGGAATTTGGAAAGGCTGTTAGTACGGAAAGAAAGGGAGTTAACAACAGGCTGACAAATCACAGACAGAAACTTGAACATTTTAAGTCTCTGTGTGGCTAAACAGGGGTAGGTGCAAACTATTTCATTTTCTTGGCCTGGCTTAGAAAAGCACCAAGTTGATGGTAAAAAAATTGTAACTGAAAGGGACACAAAAAGATATAATCAGGCAGCAACAACAAAACAGCACGCACAAAGGAAATCAAAGGGGGAATATTCAAGAAGAGGAAAAGCGGGGAGAGGAGGTGACTTTGTTGGGGGGAGACAGAGGGAGAAGACAGGAGTTAGAGGAAGCTAATATAATACCAGCAATCTCTCTCATGGATCCCTTCTCAGAAAGCATTTGCCAAAACAAACAACTGAAGATCATTTCTGCAGGAAAGAACAAATAACACAAATAAGAAAGGAAACCAGCTCTCTGTCTCCCATGTTGAGAGACAAAAATAACTAGAGAAGTCCAGGCAGGAACATGCAGGTAGGGGGGAAGACCACCATCCCTTGGTCAAGAAAGTGATTGAGCCAAAGACAAGAGAAGCTCCTTGCTTGAATACAAGGACTGAGCTCAAGCACATACAGTCATGGTAACACATTGGGGAATACACAACAGGACACAACTATCACAAGGATACAAACTATTCCTGTGGAACCTCACCTTTAGAAACTTTTCCCTCTAGTCAAAATAGTTTGTGATATTGCCTTGCAGGATGAACTTTAGCTGCATATGCTTATTTGCAGTGATTCCTTAGCTCCTTGCTAAATATGCTTTGACACATTCCAGTAAAATCTAAGGTTATGATGACTCCTTCTTATTTTCTCAAGCAATGCTAAGCACTCTGCAGAACTGTAAGAATCCATACCTACTAAGTAACAGTGGAGATCCTGTGGAGCTATCCTTCAGTTCAGAAGCAAAGTTGAAGTTGGTTGCACTGGAACATTGGCTGAGGTTGAACCAAAACATGGAAGGATACTCAAAAAGCTACCTAAGAAAACCAGAAATAACCCCCTTCTAACTTGAGATGCCATAGCTGTTACCAGTATTTAGATCTGAACTTGTGCAGGCAGTGTCAGTGCTGTGTTCCAGAAGGCTGATACCTGTGATTCCCTCAACAGCCATCCTTCAGCAAGGAAGCTGTAACATGTAATTGCCTGTATCATGAGCAATCGTTCTGAAAGAGCTCAGTGTTTCAGAGGTGAACTGAATCCTTGTTTAGCCATCTAGCAGGTAAATAATGAAATAATACGGTCACTTCGTTTTGTGATAAAGCTGCCCCAACTTTCTGGAGCTCTGCAGCAAACAAAACAAACTTGAAAATACCCCACTTCCTCAGGAGAACCACTTTATAATACTGATTGAACGATATTTCTTAGAGAAAAATAGCCTAAGTATGAGATGGAGCGATTAGCTCCCCCTTTCCCTCCCCGTTATCCATTTCTAGATCTACAGCCACTGCAAGCACAGCATCTCCTGTCTCCTCCTATACCTTCCTGACTCCATACAGGATATCCACCCCAAGGGAGCCTGCCTTCCTAAAACAAACTGTTTCAAGATTCTTGGATTCCTTTTATCTGCCTGTAAAATGCCCCTCTGCAAACAAAGAATTCTCCCAAGGCAGGGACGCTGAGATATGCCACCATGTCTCTTTCGTACCAGAAAAGGGCAAGTGCAGAAATCTACATTTTATTAAATACTTTCCGAGTAGAGTCCTGCAGAGGAGAAGTCAGACTATCCAAGGGAGGCTGAAAAGCGGAGTCTAGAAATGTGTCTATTAATCTAAACTTCAGTTTGCCTTTTGCTCTGATTCACCTATGTGAGGAGCCTCCCTTCCCAACTGACAAAACAGAGAACTTCACCAAATCTGGTGCTTAAAATGAAGCAGTGCGAGCATGCTTGTAGCCATCAAGCCACTGCTGCCAATCCTCCAACCAGACTCAACTGCTGAACTCTTGCAGAGCTTCCTGTTCCCCAGGTTGCCCAGTTTCTGCTCTCACAAAGCAGCTTTGCCGGTGACAGAGAGCACAGGCAGAGCCTGTGCCACGGCCATCCCCACCAGGACCTCGCAGGACAGCCTCATGCGTTTTCCACACTGGGATAAACTGCAACTAATCACCTTGTGCTTGCAGATGGATTACGAGAATTAAACACTTAAGGCTTTCATAGCATTTTCAACTTAATATGGCACTACAGCCATGCACAGAATGTCGCAAAAATGCCTTCCCCAACAAAAAGCAGTCATGCTGCATGTTTACAAGAAGTCCCCACAAGGCATTCCTCTCATCTTCCTTTTTAATGTATTCAGTACCTCCAGCAGCACTGTGAGGCAACACCTCCTTTCTGGAATAAAAATATATATAATTATTTGGGGAAAAAAAAAAGATATCTGCAGTCGTGCCTACAGCCTTAAACAGTTCAGTGACTAATTATCTTCTTTGTGTCTAAGATGAGGTATGCTGCACATGTCTGATGAAAAGCCATTCCTAGAAAGGGTAGAATTTGTAACAGAATCAACTAATCGTATTTTGCCCTGTTCCAATATATCTCAGCAGCATAAACGCAAGAAAACAATACCATGCAAAGTACATGATTGGTGTATTCTCTTCATCTGTCTGAAAAGGTTTTTTGACAGATTACCTAAACTCTGTGAGTCTACTGGAACTACAGTCTTAAAGTTGCTACCCATTAACCTCAGGAACAGAACAATTAAGAGTGCTGGGAGGAGCACAAATACAAAGCCTGCTTTCCTACTTTGCTTAACTTCTGAAGATGTCTCCTTAATATTATGTTATTTTGCACAAGTAGGTAGAAAAACATTTGTAAAAATAATCCTTTGTATTAAGATACTAAAAACATATCAACCAGACAATAGAAATCACAGCTAGGAAACATTCTTCTGTCATAAAAAAATATATGATTTATTCTGACAATTTCAGAGGATCTTTGATATCAAAGTCTCCTTATAAGACACTGACAGTCATCAAGTGGATGTTTGTCAAAGTACATTTTCCAGATGTCTAAATAAAACTGGTTTACTTTGATGAGTTTTATAGTGATAGCTGAAGGTAGAATACAGGCATTGCTTCTATTTGCAGCTCTTTACTTCAATGACTTGCAAATTTGCTTTAATGTTCGATCTATTTTTGTTGTCTTTTTTGACAATTAATTATTAAAAACTTCAAAAAATGCTGAAATCTTTCGCTATATTTTTCAGAAAAGAAGAAAACATACAAACTCCTCTAGCTTGCGCGCTCACTACAGCAGAAGGAATAACTGCAACATGGGATGGCACAACGAGATCAAACCACAGGACAGCTTCCAGGGCACGTTTCTTGGAAGTTTGGGGAAGCCCTGGCAGTGATTTCAGCAGGAGCAGGATCAGCCCCTCTGAGAAAGGCACCTGGAGGCACCTGGAGCATCATCCATGTGTTCTGAGTGCACAGAAGACCTATGCAAGGAAGTCTCTTCTACCTGTCTCCTTTAATTACATTTGGGCTGGGACAAAGTTTTGCCCTGTAAGCATAAAATTTTCTTCTTTTTTTTTTCTTAAAGCACAACATGTACTATGAAAACTAACCTCCTTTTGATGTCTTTTATCTTTTGGTGGTTCACAAGCTTCTTTTTTACACAGCTCAAGTAGAACACAGCATTTGCTTGAAACCCTGGTGGAAGACCTAACTGTACAAAAGGAATCTATTTACTGAGGTACCAAACTGTGTTATCAATAGCTGCATCTCACAAGCTAATCCAAATAATTTGAAAATGAGGGTTACTGTGCCCAGCATTTTTTATAAATATTTATCTCAGTTTATATAAGCTAGGATTCAGGGAATGGAAAAAAAAGAGAAGCCATCTCCATGCAATGACATTTTTACTCTGTTTTCACTGTATTTGTAATTTAACTGATGAGGATAAATTGACTTACTCTTCATTAGTAAGCAGCCAGAAGAAAACTTGGCTGCTACGTACAGGCTGAAGGATGAATAACCCTGCAAATCGCCTGAGGAAATTAACTGAGTGAACAGAGCTCAAAATGAGGGACTAAAGTTCCCTACCAGTTTGGAGAGCATGAGAGACATTCAGGTATGTTCTGACAGTAACCAGTGTGAGTCCCGTGGACCCCAAGCCACTGCAGCAAGCCCCCTTCTGTACTGGGAGTGCAGAGCTGATGATTTCACCTAAACCCCAGACCTGAGCAGACAGAGAAGCAGCCCTGCTTTAGTTGGCAAAAAGCAAACCTGCACGGTGCAGGGGGAGATGGCAAAGCACCCAGCCTGGCCTGCACAAGGCACAGGGTACCCAAAAAGACACACAGACAACGACAGGTGCTCACATGTAGTCTACAAGTCTGCATCTCCACTTGAATAGCTGCAAGGTGAGACACCTTCCCCATGCCATGTGCACTTTGAGAAGCATCACTGGTAAATCCAGCCTTTCAGGAATACTCAATTCCCTGAGAATCAGAAAATGTTACTCCAAAGTGAGGAACAACCTTCTTATTCAAACACAGTTAACATCATGCTTGCCCTCTACTGAAATGGCATACTAGAACATGATGCAGTGCTTCAAGTCACAAAGAAGTATTTTATCCAGAAGAGCTGTGAAGCTGCATGGAAAGGGTATTGCTTAGATCCATTTTTAATCAGATATAAATTTAACAAACAAACAAAAAAAATTACTCCATTTTCATTTGGCACAGGACTCAGTCCACAGCATTATCAGTTATCCGTGTCGCCTGGAAGGAACTCTGGGTAAGTCACAGGAAAAAGGTGGGAGCATTGTCGTTGTTTCCTGATGGCCAGAACACTGCAGTATTGTTCTGCTGTGCTTGCTTTCCTTCTTTTTAAAAATTATTTTTAAGAAGGGGTTATCGCATCATGTCATAATTATTTCTGCAACATCCTCTTTCCATACAGGAGTCGATGTATGATTTACTGGTTTCGCAAACTGCATCAACATACATGTGCAACACAGCACCGTTAACTATAAGAAAAGGAAAATGCTAATCACCTGGTAATGTTGCATTTTAAAGATTTCTGGTCCAGCACTGTTTGCTTTCTCGCCAGAAATTCTATTTTACGTCATTTTATTTTTTCTACCTGGTATCTTTAAGTCCATCTACCCCACTTTTTAGTCAAGATTTGTGTTATTACCTCAGTTTTACTGAAGAATAGAATTCCACCATTTAGCTAGAAAATAGCTGAAGTATTTATCAGTGAATTAAATTCCTCCTGCAGAGGTCCAGAAGGGTGTATAAACAGGGTTTAAGGAAATCTAACAGGCATGTTGGTTTTAACTAAGCTCTCTGCAGAGACATGGACAGTGCCATACAGTAAACCTGAAAAGATAGAGGGAAGAATTAGGCAGTGCATATTATATATACATATTTTGAGCTGTTTGTTTTTTTCATCCCCCCAGTAATATTTGCAGTGGACACAGAACACTAAAAAATTGTGCTAGCACTTTAAGATACACTCTCTTTTAGCAGCATTGATGAATTATCATTTCAGGCTCAAGGGACCAATTGAGCTTTGGTTCCAGCATTTTATGAGACTGAAGCATGGAAAAAAGCCATTCGATTCAATACTGTTTCAAGATTTTACTGTCGAATTGCAATCATGAGGACTGCTGCTTTGAGAGGGGAGAGATCCAACACTCTTCAAGAATATAACAGATCCAACATTAGACATATTCCTTCAATGTGTGAAAAACTGCCTTGCTAGTGAGAACAGATTCAATATTTCAGTGCAGTATGAACATTATGGCCAAGATATTTGAATCTGACTGTCGTTTCTTACATTGCTAAATCTGTATTAGACACTTACAATGAAAGTAGCCTGATTAAAAACAAAACAAAACAACAGAGTACACTAACAAAACCAACTGGCACAATCCAGAGGCAACCCAGAAGAGAAGGGAGAAAGCAAACTAGCGTGGAGTGGAACAGAAATCCAGTCCTGGCATTTCCCTGCCTTCATCAACAGGCATGAGACTTAAGCAGGAATACCTGGGAGAAGATGTGTTACAAAACACAGCCCCCTGAATTTTCTTCGCATTTCTTAATGCAGGGTCATGGCAGGATTAAATGGGCAATGCTATGTCATCTCCTCCATTTTTTCTCACATGAAGGAAGGATACAACAAAGACAGATGAAGGAAGAATAAACTGTGCTTTCACTATATGAGTAATGCAAGAAAAATATATTTTGGGAGATACTATTTAGACTTGTAAAAATCAATTATGGTCTGGAAATCCCAGTATGAATCTTAAAATTGAAAAATAGGGCCATGAGAGCAACAAGCGCTATCAGACGTGTTTATTCTTTCCCCAGGCTCCAAAGCAGTGCTTTTTATCTAATGGATAATGTTACCTTTTCATACAGGTGCCCTTCTTATTTTCTGTTTTAAACAAACCTCTGTTCACCATAGTATTGAGGAATCTTTCTCAGAGAGTTCTTACAGCAGAATACTTGCAAGAAATGCCCTTATGAAACCCTGTTTTCAGCCCAGTCCCTACACACAGACCACCCCTGCTACGCTGTCTGAGGCTCAGACCAAAAGAGTTGCTGCCATCCAGCCTGCTTACTGTTAGACCAACACAAATTCAAGGTAAGGCACCCTATAGAAACTGCTAATTAGACTGAAGAATTTGTGCTGTTGTATTTTATTTCATGTCCTATAGGTCTGGAGTACACAAGGTCAGCCCTCACCTTGTCCAAGCATTCCACCTCCTAAAAGTGAAATTCAGTCCTGAGGATGGAAGCTGAATTCTGAATGTTCCTGAGTGGCAAGTTTTTTTTTAATAGGTCATATACATTCTCTATTTAATAATACAAGCATAACATCAGCATTTATCAGCTCTGTTGATGCAGACTAAGACAAGCGTGTTTAATAGCCATATACCCAGATTTTTCCTCGGTTCTTTGTATGTTTTAGGAGAATAATTTTAAAACTAACAAAACATCATTTATCATCACAGGCCAGCAGGTGTGGTTTTGCTTCCTATTCCCAAACCTACATTAACAGGTCGTGTTCCACATGGAAAATGCTGAGTGCTCATGGCCCTGGGCTGCCGGAGTTCAGTAAGTGTTTGGACAATGCTCCCAGACATAGGGTTTGTGTTTTGGGTGGTCCTGTGTGGAGTGAGGAGTTGGACTTGATGATCCTTGTGGGTCCTCTCCAACTCAGGTTAGTCTATAGTTCGAGGATTCTAGGAACTGTTGGGGAGCTGGCTAGCTTTCCATGATGCTTGGAGAGGTTACGATAGCTCTCAAGAGAGGAAGTCCTGTGGGAGTGGCGTGGGAGAGAAGGGTTAAGCTGGACTGTGCCCAAGACAAAAAGCCTGGAATAGCATTTCTGTGTAGTGTTATTTTAAATACACTTGCTAATAAATACCATAGATTCTAGAAAATACAAGCGCATGTGTAAGGGAATGATATTTATTATTTGAGTGAGCTTCAGTCTGCACTCAATTCCTGGAACATAAATAAACATTTGCTGAAATTATTACAGCATGAGAGCTATTTTCTGGAACATCCTCCTGAACTATTAAGCCAAAGCTAATATGTAGATATGAAGAAAAAGTTATCTAGATTGTGTTATTGAGGATTGCAAGTAATTGCTTCTAACAGATTTATGATAAATTCTTCGTACTTCTATTCTTGCTTTCCAAGGCCAAAAGGATCAAGACAGCACCTTAGTCAACAAGTCACAGGCAATGTGCCTTTCTGCCATGTGAGCACAGAGTGGTCAGGAGATACTTCTCTTTTTCCGCCTTCTACAGTTTTCCCCAAAACACCACACAGCTTAGGTGGCCACTGACCCGCGCAGCTAGAGCATGCTCCTGTATGAATTCTCTGCTACCACAGCCACACACAGATTTCTACACAAAGGTAAATCTTTCTGCAGCTGTATAAATCAGCTCTCCATTCCTTTCACGCTATCACTTAGATGTATGGAAGCAGAGATGGGTTGGCTTAAAAACTCTGCATTCCCAGGGCATCTCATCAGCACATGAGAGTTTCAAGTTTGAACTGTGCAGAGTTCAACAGAAAATGCAGCAAACATCCAAACTTTGGGTTTGTGGAAATTGTTTATAAAGATCTGTATAGCAAAAACCAAACAATTGCAAATGGTTGTCAGATGAAGGATTTTGCCAGCCAACCAGTTAGAGTCACAGGGAGTGATGTGGAAAGAATTGCCTCTGATATTCTGGCTACACTTTATGGAAGAACAAGGATATGAACCAAATCCAAAGTCAAAAAGAAAATGGGAGATGAGAATAAAGTCTAGCAAACAAAACTGACACACAAGATACCTACTGAAAAATATCCCTAATGTAAGCTGTGCAGAGCCCTCCTAAACAACACAGTTCTCAGCAAAGGCAAAAGACAACAGCACTGCAGCAGCAGCTACAAGAAAGAAAGCTTTTCATTGCATGGCAACTTTAAAAGCCCATTAAGACGTGGGTAGCTCCTGTGATACTTCAGTGATACTGAACTAAACTGTTTTTTGCAGTCTGAATAAATACCTCTGAATTGCAAGATGAAGGAGATTAAAGGAGATATTCTGACTGCTGGATGCACATCACAAGTGAGTAGGTGTGCAAGTCCCCAAGATCTAACTCCCAGTTCATCTGGCAAAGCTGTTCCTTTTGAAAGTTGTTCTCCTTCCCATGGGAATTCAAGGAAATCCAAACTCCAGCGGAAAGTGAGAGGCACACAAAAGCCCCCAACCACTCTCTTTTCCTTTCCAGAACTCCCTGCAGATGTAAATTTGAAGTATTTTTAAAAACAAAGCAGTGCCAAATACAACCAGATTGGAAGCTACTGCGTAGTCAAGAGGAAACAGAAATGAAACACGGAAAGGGAAGGGGACGTAGAAAGACAACATGGGTTCAGCAAAGGACCGATCAATCACCAGCTATTGCTGGGCATCCTGTGCATTGACAGCTACAATGCACATCAGCTTCTGTGAACCAAAGGTGAGAAAAACCAAGGAAGGATTGAAAATAAATGAAGTAATGAGAGGGAAAGGAAGAAATCTTCAAGGCTAGGCAACTTTCATTCCAAAAAAAAAATAAGGTAGATCCAAAGGAATCCTGTACTACAAAAACTGAGAAGGCAAAGCGCTCACAGATAGATATCTTGGAAAACTGGTTATGCATGATGAAGCAACCCTAACTCTAACACAGTTCTCACATTTAACCCAATAGCACGCTTTGGCCCTTGGTAGTGTCAGCTCTCTGCTGCTTACTGTTAGCAACAACATGGTGCTGGCTGCTATTCATACTGTAAATACTCTGTGTTGAGAATGCTGCAGAATTCCTGCCCATAGGTGAACAATGTGGCAACAATCATGCCTAATGCTGGGTTGTTACACCAAGCCCCGCCTTTGTTGCTGTCTGTACATAGGGCTGGGGTAGGCATAAGCCACATGAAAATATCAGCATGCACCTCACACACAGCCAGCACCATCCCCTCCTGCTGGTGATTCCCTTCTGCCATCAAGCCTGTCCAGAGGAGTCAGGGATGAAATCCCTCAGATCTGCTATGCAAAGGATATAGTTCACTGCTAAATGCTTTGGAGCTAAATGAATAAATGAAACCTTCCATCAGGAGCATATTCTCATCAGTGGATTTATTTATTTTCACCAACGTTTTTGGAGTTGCTTGCTGGCAGCATGACCTGTCTGTTAAAAGGACCCTGCTAAGGTCATTGCCTTTGGAAGGAGTTCCTAGACAGCCCCCAGTTGCAGCAAAAACTGCAGCCTGCTCCCAGCTATAACACCCAGCACATATTTTTGCCCACACAGCACCTCGTATGACTGTCTGTGGCACCACACCAAATGCCCTTCCTTCCTTTTAGGCTTTTCATATAATTCCCTCCACTGCGGCCCATCCCCATGGGGCTGTAAGAGAAAACTGCATGACCTCTTAGTGAGGCAATAAATTCTTCTCAGCAGATCTGCCTTTAGCTTTTTTCAGCTCCTCTATCTGACTGTGTCATCAAGCCTCTTCCTTAACAGTCTGCTTCATGCAACTTCTCACCTCTCCCCAACCCCATGCCTGCAGCCGGCCACTTGTGGCCTTCCTTTCCTTTTTCCTTTCCAAGCAGTGCCAATGACCGCGAAGGGAAGCTGGCAAGCAAGGAGCCACCACCAAGCAGGAAGAAAACAACAATGGGTACAAAGTCCACCCAGTCAGCTGAGTTACAAAACCTTATTGTAAACCATCCTGGCTCTCTGACCCCATTGACATTCCGTTACTAGAAAAGGACAAACTAACTGTTTCCATCGGCAGCAGGGAAGGAAGAGAGATAGCATTGTTCTTCTGACACCTGGGAAGTGCTTGGTTGCGATGGCAAGTAGTGTTCATACCAGGCTTGTGACAGGCATGTTAGGAGAGTCTCTCAGAAAACTGTTTCACTGTAAGACAGATATGCCAGCCCATCGATGATCTCTGCCTGGGGGCACTAAAAAGCAGAAAAGGCTGAAAGAAAAAGCATGGAGTTCATGCTGAAGATTCACTGGCAGTCTTGAGAGCTCCATTTTTTCCATTTGTCCAGTCACCAAACTTCATCCTTATTTTTGTTGATCTCAACTGAAACAATGAATTTAGGTGAACACAGAAGTACAGAAAAGGGAAAGGCTTCTAAAATCTCAAATACAATAAAAAACTACTGCAAAAGTTATCCTCATTGTGTCAATCTATGCTGAAAAAAACACTTGCAGAGAAGTCAGGCAGCCTAACCAAAGAGGCTGTGTGTGCACGCAGAGCTTCTCAAGGGCAGATCGTGTGAGAGGTGAAGGTCTATGAGAAGGCAGCACACAACCCCACCCCAAAACAATCTTTCAAAACATTTTATATGTGAGAGAATGTTTGAGGTGTGAACTTTCCATCTAAATGTTGCCCTTTGAACAGGAGCAAGATGCAGGACAGATGGAGGGGAAACTGCAGAATTTCCCGGGTTCCTTCATGTTCTTATCTGAGAGGATCAGATTTTCTTCAAATCTCATGCAACGCAAAAGTCTTGCATGCTTGTGTTAGCTTGTGACACCCTAAAAAACAAAACTGCAACACCTCTTGTGACATGCCAGCCTGCGAGAGCACTGGCATGTGAGAAAATTTTCAGTCTATGGATGCTCTTTCTGAGTTTCTTTGTACATCTCACTCTCCGTCTTTGAGAATTTAAGCAGATAATGTCTGGCAGTTCAGCTCAGGCATCCAGGTCTGTTCTTTTTACCTCTTTCATTTTTTTTTATTTTTTATTTTTTGCTAGTTCAGGGAAGGATGATCTTTTAAAGCTTTAATTACTATTTTTTATCAATTAGCAAACAGACTACTGAACCTACAGGCAGAGCTAATGAACTTCAGTGGATCTCTGTCAAGGTCTCTGAGCCCATGCATTAAGACAAAAGGAGAGGACTATGATGAGTTTGTTTGTAATCCAGACACTACACAATAGAGCTAGTGTTTAAAACATGACAAGGAATCCAAACAGTGCACCATTTTTTCAATCTTTTTTGATGTGCAGACACTGACAAATTTTAAACACAAAATATGCAACCCCTGTAAGGCAAATAAAAGACTGTCAACAGGGAATTTGCTCTTCCTCGTTACCTTTCCAGAAACCCTTACAAGTTCTCCTGCAGGTCAGTTAGTCCCAGAAAATCCCTCCCAGAAGCCTGCCAATCACAGGCCAAAAAAACCAAAACTGAATTAATAAGATTTTCAGTTCCAGGTAGAAAACAGTATGCAAACTGAATGTTACACAATAAATGGCGCTAAGTAAATCAGATAATTAAAAATATATCTATGTTTTAGTTACGGCACTACTGGCAAGCATTTCTGGTTTCTCACTTTTTTATTTTTGTATAACTGACAGGATTATTTTTAACTAAAATTTCAAATAAGAGCCTTAGACAAAATCAGATGGAGAGTGTGGATGGAGAAGTGACAAGAGAATTTTCTGGATTTTGGTTTTGCATATGCTCTCCTAAAGTGATATAGGATTCAACTGCAAGAAATTCACAGGACCTCAAAAGCATACTTTTTATAGAATATGTATTCAGTTGCTCCTTTTGGTGAAATTCTCCAGTTAAGAACACACTGCCTATTCTATTTCAGGAACTAGAATTGCCACTTTTTGGCTGCAGACCATTCCAGAAGCTTTTGACCTTTTGCTTTCTTTCATCTATACACTATTTTCTTACATAGAGGAGGGGAGACGGAATCTCTCCTTTTACAGCTGTAACAGATATATCTGTAGATTCTGTCCTTCACCTTCTCCACTCTGTATTAGAGCTCATGGAAAATGGTCAAGTTACATATTTCAAGTCATGTATCGGTTCTGGGCTTTTTAACATGACGGTCACAAAGGCCGATTGCACACACTCATGACTAAATTATGTTCTTGAAAAAGCAAGAGTTACTCTTTTGCCCATCACAAATGATCCTTCTTAACCCACCTGTTAAGTACTGGAGAAGATTCTTCTATGAATAAGAAACTGAAATTTACTCAAAGGGATCCACAGCATTTGAAGGAGAGCATTAAAGCTGACTGTTCCAAACTGCATGTATTACTGCCTAATGGAAGTGGAAAAAAAAAGTCTCTGGCTTGTTCTAAAACCAAGGCTATTGCTTTGCCAATATTTTCCTTACTCTGCTAGCTGGCCCACAGTATCACTGGGTTTTAATCTGTTTTTTTTTTTCATGGTGTTCCCAGGAACAGAGCATGATGGTTTATGCCAGTCTGTCCCTTTGCTGATCTCTCTTCCCAGGCAAGCTGGCCAAGTGATGGCACCGGATCTCCATTTATGTGCCCATGCAGCCAGGACAGCTAAAGCCTGCTTTAGGGTCTGCTTTAGCCCTCAGAGATTTCTTGGCATTCCTGCAAGTAAAATGACTCTGGGTGGTACATACAGCTACCACGTGTGATGCCTAAAGTTTAAAAATGTGTTCCTTTACTGAACCAACAGTTTTGGAAAGGATATCCCAAAAAGAAAGATTTTTTTTTTTTTTAAAAAGAAAATTTCACAGCTAATTTACTACTTCATTTTTGTTCACAGTTTGCAAATAAAAGTCCAGATTGGTTGCT
The DNA here is from genome assembly GCF_002078875.1 of Numida meleagris. Lineage (NCBI taxonomy): Eukaryota > Metazoa > Chordata > Aves > Galliformes > Numididae > Numida > Numida meleagris. The sequence continues at coordinate 82,764,118 of NC_034412.1, read as the reverse complement.
ACTATAAAAGAAAACAGACATCTGAGTAAATATTTTGAGTTTTCCACTGTGGAACACATAGCCTTCTTCTAACCAGTACACATTACTGATTAAAAAGTAGCAACACAGAATCATAGAATATCCTGAATTGGAAGGGACCCATAAGGATCATCCAGTCCAACTCCTGTCTCCACGCAGGACCATCTGAAAATCAGATTATATCTCTAAGAGCATTGCCCAGACACTTCTTGATCTCCAGCAGCTTGGTGCCATGACCACTGCCCTGGGGAGGCTATTCCAAGTGCCAAACAACAGTCTTGGTGAAGAACCTTTTCCTGATATTCAACCTGAACCTCTCCTGTCACGGCTTCATGCTGCTCCCTTGAGTGGACACAGCTGTTGTGTGGACACAGCTATTAGCTACTGGCAAAGCATTTAGTGTGATGGCATTATCTTTTTTAAAAAAGAGTGGGGAGAGACACACTTCTTCCTACTTCTTTTTTGTCCCCCAGTTAAGCAGCTTTTCTCCTCCAAAGATCACTAGTTCAACAGAGAGCGATTCACTCACAAGCAAAGTCAAAAGCTGCCCTAGATAAAAGGTGCTTGCACTGGATGTACTTATTCAGGACATTCTGCTCACACAGGTTTCTTGACTGATAACCACTCTACTAAATATGCATTTGCAGCATGGCTATATGACAACGATGATTATCAGCATAATACTGAAATAAGTTTCTTTCTTTGCTATTATTAAAAAAAAAATCTACGATAAAATTAACTTAATTACCAAAGTTGGAAAATTCAGAACTGCAAATATATTGGTCTTTGAGGTGCTCTTCCAGAAAGCCTAAAACATGGAGAAGCAGACATATTTTTAATAGCTCGTTTGGAAAACAGGTTAAATTTTAACAATTGAATCTTCTGATAATAGCCAGACTGCCTCCAATGGTCTTGTTGATTAAGCTTTAATATCATCTGTGGTAGAGCACAGCAACTCTTAGGTACTGACAGTCTCTTTGACATGCGGCAAAGGTTTCAGAATAGATGGAATCAACTGCCAGATCTGTCTCATATTCATCCAGAAAAATCTATACTCATGAAAAAGGCAGGATGCAGGTAAATATTTATGATTTCATTTACATGTACAAATGGTTTGCCAGTTCAGTGGCGATGGAATAAACCTAAGGGCGACATTTCAGCCAAGCACTCTGAGTTCAGGTTAATCTAACTTTGTATTCAACCCCATAATTTATTAAAATATAGTACAAGAATACATCATTATTAAAGTGTTAGTTGGGACTGGATGAGAACTGCAAGAATTATTTGTGGAGGGGAAAGAAGTATTTTGATAGGCCATGTTGTAAAGTACCAATTAGGCATGAGAATATATAAATTAAAGACTGTAACTATCATTGGTACCTTCTTTTTCCATTGTAAAGGCAGAAAACACTTCGCTCTAGAAATGAATTCTTATAAGTCTAGAATCATTCTAAGTGATTCCATAAATCCCCACAGGATGAAATGATACAGCAATAGTGAGAAACAAACAGAATGCTATAGAGACAGAAAAGGCACCATAATCTTTCTTTTCCTTAAGTCACTAACAGAATTTTAACAAGGAATATTTCAAGTCCTTAACACTCCTTTCTAGATCATGGACATCTGAGTCAGACCTGTGGTAGAGTTCTGAGGGCTTTTTTTATTTTTTCATTAAAAAAATAGTAGACTGAGGAACAGCACAGTAATTTGAAACTATTACTTGAAATATTAAAACATGATTTTTAGATGTTTTTAGTATGAATCATTAGGCCATGATGGAAAAAGCATTAAATATGCAGATATTTTAAAGGGATCGAGTTGCGGCAATTGCATTTGAGAGAAAAGTAATGCCAAGAAAGTTCCTAGATACAAAAACATTACAACTAATACACAGAAATTATGTACAGTGAAGAAAGTAACAAAAATACTTAAGGAGATTGATTCTAAAATGTGAACTTTACAAAGGAGCATGACTGGTATAAAATTTTACGTGAAATTTGGTACTGGATTTCATACAAAAAGCTTGCACCCAGCAAAATTCAGATCAACAAAGACTCACTGAATAAAGCAGTAATATTCAGATCTGAAAATAGGCAACTGTTCAGATATGCAACCTGTATTTTTATACTTTTACACTGTAACTATTTCATTGGCTGTATTCTATTAAATTAGGTTTCATTTTCCAAAGCTTCGCAGCATATTTTATTTTATTTTATTGGTCAATTTCCTCAGATTCACTGTAGCAGCAGCACTAAACCTTAACCATTTCTTTTTACTAATTTAAAGACAAGTTAGCCCAATTAATATAGGTAAATGATTATAATTGATTAGTTAACATGATGCTGGTGCTGGCTCCAAAGATTCACTTAGAAACTGAGCACAAAGCATGAATGATAGATAGGCTTTTCTAAGACACTTGTTCTGTTTTATTGTTTTCCTGTTGTAAACCACTGCACTTAAAATATGCAAGATGCCTAATGGAAGAACAACTTTGCAGGCAATGATATGACAGGACTGGGGAGCAAGATGAGATACACTCTGTAAGAATGCAGTGTGTGTTCCCAATAGAACAACTTGAGGACACAAGTTTAGGAAGGAGGAGAGGTGACAGTGAAGGAGAGATGAAGCAAGAGAACTTGCAAAAGCTCAGACACACTAACTGTGGGCAACATTTGGAGGGACTTCAAAGCAATCTATGAGGTTCTGCAGACATCACCATCTGCCACATACTTCTAAAGATTTGATTCCTCAAGAGGCCACTTCCTGCAAGACATGAACATCTTCACAGAAGAGATTAGAGATACATCATGAACTATATCATCCTGACCATTTATCATGATGAGCCTGCCAAGTGCATTAAATTTGCATAAAAGGATGTAGTCTCCTTTAATAAGGTACCTATTTCTCAGTGACAAAAGATGAATTGAAACACATTTAGTAAGAGTGCTGCAACTAACTGTTCAGCAAAGTCTGCTTTTGCAGAATTTCCATGCTATGATCTAGCTTAAAGATTTTTTAAAAGGTCTTTTTCATTCACAGCATATGTTAAGATTGTCAGCTATGTAAATGAATGAGAAATGCCAATTTCAATTGTCAAAAAAATCTCGCAATGTCACTTAAAAAAACAACAAAACCAACAAACCCACACCACTGAACTTCTGAATGATTATCAGCAGTGGAATTATTTGTATTCACTGTAATTCTCTACATCAGTGATGGAGGTTCTGAGTAAAACTTCAACTAATTTCACTTTTCTTTACATTTTTATGCTGACATAGCTAACATTTTCATGTGTAGGTCATGCCAACAACCAAAGGGGAATCTTGAAGGATATTCAAATCTTTGTAACCTAGTGAACATTTGTTGATAAATAATATATTAGCTTTCCACTGAGTTATTTTTCATTTTATGCTTTAAGATACATCCTAAGCAAGTTTTAAACAGTTTATTAAAGGATTAGAGGTTAACTAGGTAAATCATCTTCTCTAAGGCCATTATACAATCTTCAACTTCCACATCAGGTCACAGAAAAATTCAAGATGTCCTTTTAAACGAACTGTACATTGTATCAACAAACCCTTTTGCTTTCGGTGTACCGTCCAAATTATTTAAGCACTCATTTTGCTCAGGAGCAATCAAGCCTGGCACACGTGCTGGCGAGCCATTTCTGAAAACACTTCCCTTCCCTTCCTAAAGCTCACTTTCATCACTTACTGTAGTATTCTCCTATTTCCTCAAATCCAAAAGTGAAAAATGGAAAATTCTGATAAAACTTATTACAGGAAACATACATTGAAAGCACCAATTATGTGCATGTATGCATCCTATTTTCTTCCACTTCCCGCAAAAGGACACAGTTTCCAATTAGTTCCTTGCAGATAGTGCGTTCAGAGTTTCCAGTATAACCAGCAAGCCATTTACTAAATTGTGAATACATTTTACAAGAGCTTTTCCATTGGATGGAAGAGACTCAAACTCTCCAGAAGGACTGCTACCTGATAACGAGCTCCTCTTTCCACCGGTCACTCCAAACAAGATTTATAATCTCCCTCCAAAACACCTGTAATACTCCAGGTTAGCACACAAGACCTCCTCCCTCCAGTGACTGTTTCCAGTGAAAATAAGCTACAATAACTTAGCGAGAGTTAACATGAGCTATTCCTTCTGCTTTTGATGCTGACGATCCCAGTGCTGAGCATGCTGTTGGTTAAGGTGCCTGCCCATTTACAGTCTTGGCTCAGTTACAAACACCCCAAGGGAGGCTGGCAATGGGCTCCCAGAGCAACCAATCTAGCCAGGGTCTCCTCTTTATGTCAGGGGCATCTGCAAGTACTTGATTAACCACAGCACAGCCTACATAACTCTTCAGAATGTACCATTTTAAAGAGGAACAAGGCAGAGAAGTTTATGTAGAAAACCACACAAAGAGACTGCAATCTGGCAAATTTAGGCCCAACACAAGAACACATCTGAACGATGACACTGCTGGAATTTCCAGTCCAGATGCAAGGCTTTACTGCAGAAAATCTAACAATATCCCACACTTTTCCTCAACTCAGCTTACCAAAAGCCCAGTAGCAGCATTTCCTGTTGCTGTTCAGCAATATATTTACTATCTCCCTGCTCCCGTGGTGACAGAACACCTCAGAGACCCTAACCCGCTAATCCTGTGCCCTGACAGAGGAGCTGAAGGGAAATAGTGGAGCTTGCCTCAAGTGTGGGCAGCTTGGCATTAAACTCAGCAGAGGAAACTCTGGGCTACTGTCCCAACAGGCCTGTTGGTGAGGGTGTAAGGAGGGGATTATTTGAAACTGTGGTAGTGAGAATGTTTAAGGCCATCATTCTTCCATGGAAGACTGGAAACTCCAACAGGATTGCACCTCAAAGGTACAGTGCATGGAAGACAGATAAATGCAAGAGCAAAGCCTTTTTGGCAAGAAGACACTTAGGAATTTGAGTCTGCTATATTTGGGAAGAATCTGGCAAAGTCTTCTATGCCAGCAATAAATAAATCAATCAGTGTTCACCACAGTCATTGACTTCCTTGTGATTCCTCCACGCTTACATAGCTGTGTCCAGCTTTCTAGCCCAAATCACTTTACTATGCAACAATTGTGTTTTAAGAGCATTCTTTAATGGATTCATTCTCAAAGCGTAAAAGGCAGGCAGCAATACACACTTCAATATTTAAAAGCATAAATAAAAATCTTAACAGATCCCAGATGTTTAATTTCCTCCAGTCCTTGTCAATGATTGAGTTGGTGCTGATGTAGATGATTTTTTTTTAAGATCAGTGGTCAGTTTGATGCTGAAAAAGGTTCAGATGTCTGGAAATTTCAAATGCAATTTCTACAAATTAATAAATCATGAAGTAGATGCAAGGGAGACAAGCATGAATGCAAGTGGCTGCACTTCTACAAACTTACTTTATGGTCTGAAACGAACTCCCAGGTTTTAGATACAACTATGACATAACAGTAACTATTTGTCAGCATATAGAAAAGCTTGTAGAGATAATTATTTCAATCTCATTTTTTTTAGCAAAAGATCTCCAAAGGCTCATACAAACAACAAGCTGAAGGAATTCATATTTTAAGGTAAATATACTGTGCTGGTGCTGTTGAAACTAATGAAGAATTTGCTATTTACTTCAGCAGAACTAACATTTACTAGCTGCATCCATTTGTCACTTATTAAAGCAATGTTACTGTTTACTGTACCAGACAAATCAAACACTGTACAGAAAATGCATCTACAAAAAAAAGCTGCTGAATTACTAAGGCCATGCTGCCAAGCACACAAGTTCATAATGGTAATGAGGGGCTGGATTCTTTCACTCTGATTTTCTGGGTGAAGGCCATGGCCCCTAAATAAAGGCAACCAGGAGAGGGATGGGTTCTGAAAGCCCACATTTAGCTTACACAAATCCGTGATGTGTGCACTTGACGTCACACCAAGGCTGCAAGTCTGCCAGCTCAGCAGCCACAAACCACACATGCTGCCCATTGCAGGCTGATCAGATGCTAAAAGGCTATGAATTTCATTTAATTGCCTCCTTTCCCCTTCTCAGTAAAGCGGCTGTTTGAGAGAAATGTTGAAAAATATTAACTATGGATGTCCAGGATTTGTTGTTGATTGGCATTAAAGCCAAACAAATGAAGATGAAAGCTAATGACAATTTTTTTTAAAATTGGTTATTTATTAATACAGCTAACAATGTAGACTTTGGAGTCCACTTTCAAAGAGTGTGGATAAGCTCAGCTGAATGATTTACTTCCCACAGATTGCCAGACCTAACTGTTATTCTGCTAATTTATGTGCCATTCATCTCTCTCCAGTTAAACTTCTGATTGAAGACTTTCCCCCTTTCTTGTTATCTGCTTTGCTACTCAGTATTCCCTGATCGTGAGTGCTGCTGTTTTTAACAATACTTTCTGTTATACCTTTGGCATTTGTGAAATGATAAGCAGAAACATAATCTAAGTCCCTGAACACACAACGTTATCACATAGACAACTATGAACCACACTTAAAAGTTGCATATGCCCTTCTCATCATTTAAGGTGCCTCAAACCCATCCCTGAGTCACCTATAACTGTTTACTCTATTAGAATAGATAGGTCTCAAACCCAAATTTTTACTGAATCAGCTTCTGCAGAAATCTGGCAGTGACATATCTGGCACATCCAGACACTGGGCCAAACGCTAGTTCCACTGCTGTAAACAGGAAAACTTTGCCTGGGATAGGACACTGCAGTTACAAAGCAGGAAGATCTGCCTGAAACAAACCTAGGAAGCTTGTGAGAGACAAAAACAGATTAGGAAAAAAAACAAAACACCACAAAGCAAAACAAACAAAAAAAAAATAGTACTGCTGGCCCACAAACAGTGCGTTATTTGCAATCGTGCATCTGTGTGCCATCAATCTCTAAGGAAGGGAAAGACTGCTGGGCTGAGCTCCCAATTTATATTTCTCAGTTGACTCTTATAATCACACTCGGCGTTCTCAAGCTTAGCGCAGCTATTCTGCTAACAAAATTTGCACACCAGGTGGGTTTGTCCAAGTTTCCATGGTCCTAATAGTGTTATATACCTCCTAATAATAATCTTGAAAATTATATAGGTAATTGTGTTTGTAAAAGGCCACCTTCAGCAAAATCTGGAAGGTTCTTTCCTCTCAACAGGAAAAATGTTTTAATAAAACAGTGCCATTAAAAATACTGCCATTAAAAAAGTGTGAGAAGAAAACTATTAAAAATTACACTCTTTTCACTGCTGTCTTAAGATGCTGTGTTAACAAAACTAAGAGAGTTCTGGGGTCTGTAGAGGGTACAAGAGCCCAACCAGGATGGACGCTGAGCAGGAGAAGCATCCTTTGGCTCTGCAGGACCTCAGCTCGGGATGAGGCATTAATTTCCACACTCCAGACTGGTTAGCAGGAAGGCTCCTGTGCAGGGGCAGGCCTCGCCCAGCAGAGGTGCAGGGCACTGCTTCCCTTCCCTATTGAAATTCAGTGCTTCTAAGTCATACTGCAGAAGGCAGGAGCATAATGAAGTATAGCAGAGATCATTTTGGCAGTTTTTACCCACTCATGCTGTCCTGCTCCTGACCAACGTATAACCCCTCACAGGACTATTCTCAACCCGAAGCAGCCTCAGGAACAACTTATCTTTCTACAGTGCAGTAATCATTAAGAGTGCTATTAGATCACCATTCAGAAATGTATCTGTAACTACCTTCACTTGTGTAACACATCAAGACTGTCTCAGTTCTGCTTAAGGTAGCCCACTTTCTTTCCAACTGACAACTTAAACAGCCTCTTTCCCTCACAAGTGGAATAAAATATTTACAACTAGCTCCTTTATTAGCAAGCAAATACAGGTAATGTCTGTTAGACAGCAAAATCCATTAGGCACTGGATAGTTTTGGTACTGCGAGCCGTCTCCAAAAGGCAACAGATGTGGGGAAGGGGGAGGGGAAAGTTAATTTTGTCTTTTTAATATTCAAAGTGTGTTTGTTCTCACTGGCTAATTAAATCAGTAGAGTGCAAACAATAAAAGAAAAAAATAATTGTTGCCCTTCTTCCTTAGAACAACCTCTGTGGTTCATCTCTATTTATTTATAACAAGACGTTACAATATTTCCACCCCAAATCCTTTTGAAATAAGATACATATTCCCCAACACCAGTCCTCATTGAGAAGAACATGCTTTTCTTGTGGAATTTAAGATAAGTTGTTCTTCCACTGTTACGAAAAAATGGACTTGGAATGAGCTTCTCTGATTGACACGAAACTACTGAAGAATCACACTTTAAAAGGAATAGATTTAATAATAGTATCAGATGTACAAATCAACCAGCCGAATGCTACCCTAAAATACATTTGTACTTTCTTGGCAAAGCCAGTAGGTTTGCACAAGCATGCTGAATTATTTGAGAAGTAATGAGATGTGTTAATAACATTAAACAGCCATCTTCCAAGAATCTGCTGTATAATGGCACTTCTAGTCACATAATTCTTTGTGGTGCATAAATATATGTAATATCAATTAAAACATTTGATTTGTAAAATCAAAATGAATGTGCTATACTTAAATTTGGGTTTGAAAGAATTTTAAATATTATTATCTACTTTTATCCTTCACTTAGTTACAATATACAGCACAGTACCAAAGAGAAGTGGAAAATACAGACCAGAACTACGCTGTGCTAGCACTGTACAAGAACTGAGAAGATGTTTCCCAGCCCCAATAATCTTATAATTAAATATTACAATATACATATTTATAATATAAATAAATCTTATAATAAATATAATGAAGACGTAGGTGTGGATGAACATCAGTAGCCACCCTCAACTTTAAGTGCTCGGCAAAGAATGAAAAGACCTCCATGCGAAATAAGATAGATTGCATGCACTGAGCACTCTGCTGTTCTCTTCCCACTGCATCCAGTTCAATGCAACTTTGGGCACATGTGTCTACCTGCTGTGTTCAAGTGACAGCACTATGGACATACCAGAAGGTAATGGGCAACAGAAGGATGGGGACCCCCTGCCATTTCAGCCCAATTGCTGACAAGTTTTTTACAAGTACTGGGGTAAAGGAAAGCACTATGGGACCTAATGTGTGAGTTTTTGGAAACTCCCCTCAAACATTTGTGATCATCATGGAAGAAACAATGGATGTGTTTGTATGAAGATGCAAGAAGTGACAGAGAGCACAGCCAGATTCTGTGAGGTCCTGAGCCTTTACAGCTACGGAGTTACACCTCAGCTCGATGCAGTATTGGTTCAATTTTAAGTTTATCAAGAATAACTCATAAAAATATAACTTTGTTGTAATGAGTTATCCACAGATGAAACACCTCAAATTCAGGGTATTACAGAGCTGTGCACTCACTACCAAATGCTTGCTATATCTTCATTCAACTACACTGTTCAAACATACCCAGCACCAAAACGTACTTTACTCCCTTCCAAGCATTCTTTTGGTTAACCAAATTAATGGCTGCAAACAAATAAAATATTTGCTCTGTACTGCAGCTATAACCGTGTTTCTTTATGTAATCTGAATGATGAGCAAACATCAGAGCACTGGAGATAAAAGCAAATCAGACTTTGTGATGGCCCATCTTATGACACTTCAAATACGTGTTATGAGGACCCTGAACAGAAATGAGCCCAGTACTGATTAATTTAACTGTATCAAGGAAACAGAGTAGAGCAATCCAGCCAAGAGACTTCTGTTGATACTTGTAAGGGAGGGCATTTATCGATAACCACTACCCTCTGGATTCTACCCGCTAGTTTTGTGCTGTGTTATTTCCTAAGCCACAAGGTGTCACAGTGGCTCAATGGAGGGATTCTTGTCAGTCTAGACACGCAAGTTGTGGCTTCAGGTTACATACCAGAGCTCATACCGCCTGCACGAGGAAGTCAGCGACACTGAGTATTCTGATGAAAATCATCCTCTGGATGAAACAATCAGTCAAGGGGTAACTCGGCTGCTTCAGGATGCTCTTGATGTGGGTGTTAAATAATCCTGCGGCACTGTCACAGGAGAGATGTACTCAGTGTGCTGGTGTCTTGAACGATCTTTTTACTTTGCATTATTAACCCTGACACAGTGTTAAGATGTACCAAAAAGAGCTGAGCTAATAATTCATATCAAATTATAAATTTTGTGAATTCCACTCTTCTTTTTACTCAGAGTTGATAGGAATTAATAACAACTTACTTGAATGCATTAATTAGTCAAACTTAAGACATATATTTGCTTGTCTTTCATAACATAGTCTGCTGTAAGCATGTAATATTCTATTAAGTATATATACTGCAAGTGGTCATATATTGTGGGTTTCTCATCCTTGACTGGATGAGCATAGATGGAACTAGAGCTGAAAATGTCGGGAAGCTTTTCACTTTTTCACCTATTTTTTCTTATTACTGTGCAGTTACTTTAAAAATGTAAATAGCACCTTACCCTAAGAAAAAGAAATCTGTGAGTACATCATATATCCTGATCTTTAATTTTCCCATTGCCACCACTCATTGACATTAATTTGCTTTATATGCATACACTAGTCAGTCATCACTGCAAAGCAACGGGAGATTTGTCTCTGGTGTACTGAATTTCTAAAGATCGTGGTTCTATCTTGAAGGCTCTGGAAACTAAAAACAGGAAAGTGCCTTTCAGCTTAGCCCATATAAAACAAGCAACTTCTATCCAGAATGCTTCACAACTTGAAATTTGCATTCCGCAATTATTCATGAGAATTACATTTCGGTGATCAAACATTCACACAAACACATAAAGAGCACAAGCACAGCCAAGGAACATTCACTGTTAAACTCCAGTGCATAGTCATGGAAATTCTGCATGTAGCATTTGTTGCGCTCAGGTAATGAACCTTTACCCAGCGTGCTGGCTTTTCATGTCCCATTATTCATGCCAACACATTCATTAAAATGGGCCTTTGCTTTTTAACATAATTGACAGCATGCATAGGTGTGGCCTTCAAAGAGTTATTACCACAGTTTACAGGCATGCTGTTCGTAAATACAAGCAGAACGCCGGTCGGTGCAAAATGCCAAGCTTCCCACAAAACATATGGTAATTTTTGCTCTGTAAAACAGATAGATGCGCTATATAATGCATAATTGCAGCACATTATATATGAACTTCTAATTGCTTAAAATGATACTTCAGATCACATCAACAACATTATTACCCAATTACCCTAAGGGTTAACTGATATTCCAGTGATTAAGTCTAGGTAGAAGTGATAGAGCTATTGTGTTGCCTTCAACCACTAAAGCAAGCAGTATGGTTGCAAATGCACATATAGAATCTATAAGCTGTGGATGTTTTTATCATTGTGGTATGGCACAGAAGAAAGGTGAATAAAGGCTGGCCAAGTACCAAAGGAAAGACAGTCCTGCAAGATGCTGGATGACTTCAACAGGAAGAATTTTCATTTGCTGTAAAGGAACTACCTTGCTTTTACTTAATGATGGTGAGTAGTCACAATAACAGTATTGTGATGTGAAATGGAATAATGTAATAAGATTTTTAGTGCTTAAAGTAGAAACGAGAATTACTGAAGATGATAACAGTGGCAAGTTACTGTTAGAATATGGGGGACTGAGTATATGACACTTCATATTCCCTTTCATCAGTTGTAAACATACATATATACATATATATACATATCCAGTTTGCAAACCTAAAAGCAAAACAGGTTTCACACTTGCCTTGCCTATCACACCCAAAACTGGAGGTCCTCTATTTCATACAAAAGGAGATGGTCAGGAATACCAGTGCTGCTGGCTTTCTTCCTGAGGGATAAAGTGAGAGTGCTCCAGCTTAAATAATAACACGAGAAAGTTTCACTCTTTTCTGTTTTCTGGGCTTTTTCCTCTCTCCATGTGACTGCTGTAGTTAAAGATTTAGAATATTTCTTTTTGTATAATGTGGTTATTAATATTTCAGAAATCTTTGTATTCTGCTCTAGAACAGATGGCAAGTCTTTCTCTGATACAATGTTCTGCTAATGGCTGAAGCAAAACTACACAACTAGAACACAAATCACAATAAGATACATGAAATAATGCAAATATGCAATATATTGAGAAAGTCATAACTCCCCCAATCAATTTACTACTTCACCAAATAACCAAATAAAAAAAAATCAATTAGAAAAGGCAAGCGTTTGAAAGGCCAAAGAAAAAAAGTATGTTGGAAAACTGCATGTGGTAACACTCAAACAAGGACACTTGGTTCATCCATTTATTAAGTTTCTGAAGAATTAGCACAGTGGGTCTACGATTTGGCCCACCCCTGCATCTGTATTAAGCAGGGGTGTCCAGATGTGATCACTGCTATACACATTCAATGTTTCTATGGATGCAACAGACAAGGTCAAGCAACTAACCTATGCAACCCTTTTGGGTCATGAAGGATGCTCTAGTCTGCAGCCAGTAGTTGTATCATGGGTAGGATCTGGACAGATATTGAATCTGCTGTACCAGACCAACCTGATCACAAAACTGTACTCAGAGATCTCATTTCCGTCTTCCCTCTTGAACCATACACACAAATGGTACAGACAGATTTGAACTAGTTTCTGTTTATCTAACCAGGCTTGGCAAGCTGACTGTGGCACAAAGGGTACCAGCAGGTACTGCCAATCACCCTGAGAGTTATTGCAGCAATGTTCTAATTTATCAAATACTTGGAAGGGTACAACAATCTCTCTATTCATTTTGCAGGAACTCAGGCAGCAGAGTTTAAGCACAGTTAGAAACCCATGTACAGTTATGACTTTGGTGTGTCAGTTGCGAGTTGTGACTGCCCCAGCTAAGTACTTGGATGTGAGTACTGACATCAGAAGACCTTAAGGAGCAGGTCTGGTCTCGTCTGATACCTACACAGGCTGCAGAGTTATGAAAAATACTGATGAGTTATTCATAAAAAATAAGCCACCTACACTCAGCCTCAAGCTTCAAGCCTGCATGCTGCAAAGGGGAACAGCAGCCTGGCCAGGAGGCTCACCGTGTGGCTTTTTGTCGATGGAGCAGCAAGGCAGTGCTCAGGGAGCCCATGTCTCATGGACAAGACAGCCTGCTCCTGTAAAATTTATGGCTATTGCAAGGACTCTATACTACCAACACACTTTGGCCACCGAAACTGAGTATTTTATTTCTGCAAAGGTCTTATTTTTCCAGGTCAGTGATTTTTCACTAGCCCCATACGGCACAGAAGTGACAGAGCTGTCTCAGAAGCATCAGCTGTTCCCATCCCAATGTTTGTTGTCCTCAGGTGGCTCTAACTGATCCTGTTACCTCAGAAGCACCAAGAGTACCCTTTGGCTTAGATGAGTAACTTCAGGCTTGAGTGTAGGAGGACACCTCTGCTCTTCAGAACGTAACAGAAATGGAAACAGTATTCTGGCAATGAAGCACTTTCTGTCTGCCCTGAACTCACCAGGACCAAGGCCAGCAAGAACATACTGGGAAAACACACAATCCTAAGGAGATTTCAGCCAGGATTTCAGAGAGGTTTCTTCCACTATTTCTACCTAATATGTAAGGCCAACAGGCACTGTCCTACCTCAGCCATTTCTGGAGGCCACAAACTATCCGCCACTGCATCCCACCAGGGTCACCCTGAGGCCCTCAGTAGGAGCCACTTTTGGAAAAGAGCACCCAGCAGACTGAGGATGCATGCCGGCTTGTTTACACAGCGCAGCCAGGAAAGCAAGCCTTGCTTGGGAGGAAGCAAACACACAAAGTATCAGCTCGGTCGGAATGCCTGTTTACAGCAGATATGCAACTCTTGGCAAAAAGATATGAACAAATACTATTTGAAGCAAGGAGTCCAGCTAAAAATATTGCAATGAGTTTAGCAATCTACCCATATACTTCTTCTATAAACAAAGGAAGTATATACACCGAAAACAAATTATTTTTTAAATCTGATCTTGCAGTCCAACGTCAGGCAAAACTCCAGCCGAAGTGAGAGCACAGGGCTGGGACCCTGATATGCTCTCTGTTTTGCTCCTTCTCACCAGCCAGAGGCTGCATTTTGTTATACGGGATCTGCATAGTAAATCTTGTTTATATCAGAGAAAGACTGAGTTTAAGGGATATTTTTTTTAAAGTGGATTCGTGGTTTAAAGAATAAAGAACAAAAAAAGAGAAAAGGAAGGGTTGAGAAGATTTATTTATAGAAAATGATCTAGCAAGCATCACAGTAACTTACAGGGGGATCCTGCCTCCAGATTTTGCACCGACTCTCCCTCTCCCCACTCACCAACCCCTGCCCCAAAAGTTCCCTGTCCCTTAAGCACATTCTATACTTTTAACTTCAGGGGAAGAAAAAAGAAGCAGCAAGACATCCCCAACTGTAAGCTAAGGATCAGCACAGAAAGGAAACTGTCTTTTTTTTTTCCCCAGCCTCATAAGTATTGTTAGTTTGTAAAAATTTTAATTGAAAACAGCTGCAACATTTTTTTTTAAGGGATGAAAAAGACTATATGAAATAAAAGGCAATCAGGAAAATGAGCCCTGAATTCATCCTGAAGCTAGTGTCTGCCTAAACGAGTTCAAGGGTTTTCTTTTAGAACTGACCTTTCAGCAAAGCATGATTTTAGAATTTGTTATTGAAAATTCTTCACTGATGTTCCTAGAATTGCTGCGTACCATTGGTGTGTTTGTGGACGAACAGCTATTTCCTCAAAAATACTTTGAGACAGAAGTTTATGTTTTCCCCCAACAAAACAAACTCATCGGACAAACTCAAATCTATGTATACAACATCAGAGATCTGTTTGCAATACGAAGTTGCTATGTGAACAAATGTGATGTCACAAGAGATATTTTTATGACTAATCTATTAAAAATGCATTCGGAAGAAGAAGAAAAGCTTATTTCATCAGAAAGCGATGTGAGGAAGTAAAATAAGAGATTTTCACTAAACTGTAGAATTTTGTTTTGCTTTGCTGTGATTTGCTTCGCTTTAAATATTTGCTTGGATACAAACGTCTGTGTGAGCTTCCAGCTCATTTAGTCCCTGTTAAATAATCATAATGTCCTCCTTTATTTTCCTTTTAATTTTCTTTAAATTTTCTTTCATCGTGAAATCTCTGCTTTTGAAAATTCACTATATGGTTTCATAGGTGTTTAATACGATTTAATTAAGCTAATATTCGTTAAAACAAATGTGCCACTAATCAAGTTCTGTAGTCACCCTCACAACACTGCGCTCTCAGCCAGAAGGGCTCTGCTCTCTTGTAGCAGAGACACAGGCAAATTCCATACACTGTGACAGAGAAGTTCTGAAAACACAAGGGACTAAACAAACACGTGAGAGGCTCGATGCATTGCTCTGATTATTGGCAATAAAGCAACGCCTCAAACTTTAAACTGTCAGCAACTTTAACTGCTCTGTGCACAGCGTGCTGCTACTGAAAAATAATTATATTCAAGATAAAATCACCTTTTGTTTTCTTTTAAGAGTGAGCAATTTCAAATGATTTAATATTAGTGGAAAAGGATTTACAACATCAGAACATCAAAGAGGAAAAGAGGCTTTTTTTTAACATAGAGTTTTATGAAGAACAGAGAAAATGTTGAAGCTAATTTGCCTACACTGCGTATTACCTAGGACTTGAGAAACTGCTGAATGTGCCACAACAACAGGCCTCCTCTCCTGAAACGTTCAGCTAATGCAGATACAAAAATGTTAAGATAAACTGAGTTTGAGTGAGCAGTCATGAAATCTTTAAACCACAAACGCGGCAAGGGAACATCTGTATTGTCGTTACCCAGAGAGTTAGCTAACTATGAGAGAAGTATATAAGGTTTATTTTTATATCTGCCGAAGATTATTAAACATTTCAATATGCTTTTACTTCTTTAAGTCGGGATTGTTGATACATTACAAACTGGCACTAGACAAGCCCAGGAATTATTAAGAAATCATGTCTTTATTTCCATCAGAAAAGAGATTAGGTTTCTTCGAACCACTTTTAAGGAAGCTGAGGTGTTCCTGTACGCCAGCTCATAAGGCAGGCTCCCCACGTTACTTCAGATCACACAGGAATTAGCTAGGTGGTGGCCTCCTGCCAGTCCTTACATCACACAGCCACCCCCTGCCTGGGTGTGATTGGAATTCCTCGCCCAGGACTGACCCTGGATTCAAACAGGAGCTGTAGGTTCTGCCCAGAAAGTTGTAGCAAGTTCGGAGAGTGCAAGTTTGCACTTCCAGCACAGGCTGCAGCTAACTCCTTACTTTCCTCACTACCTTTTCTTCCTAAAGAAAACAAGAGTGACAAAGACATCCACACTGCATCTAAATGACCTTTATTTGCCACTAGGAACCTTGTCTGCTCAGCACAGCCCTCACAGGGGCTATGTACTCTGTCCCACCCAATGCTGGCACAGCTCTCAGGGAGGGTCCCTGAAAGCAGAGCAGTTCCAAGGGCACCGCTGCCCCCGTGCACCACTCACGCTGCTGCTGGCAGCAGACATGGCATGCACCTGCCCTAATGGCAGCCCTACAGCCCTGTGCTTCATTGGAATCACTCTCATCCACCCGCAAGCTCCATTCAGAAGTTGCAGGAATTCACTGCAAAGGGGGCTTCTGCAGATGGAGGGGAGGAAACAGACAGACATGACATACAGACAGATGTGATGTACAGACAGACTCGCCTTCCATGGCTCTCTGTCCATCCTGTGCACAACTTCATTCATTACGCACTCTGCCTTAGAATTTCCTCCACTGTGAGAGATGGCAGAGGACCCAACTCTAGAAGATTGTTAGGAATATTTTAATTTTGTAAGAAAACGACATAATCCCTGAGGCTGTCCAGGCAAACATTTGGGGTGGGAGAAGGAACAAGAGCTGTAGGATTCCCTTTTTTTCAGAACAAATCCTCACCCGCCACTAGCGCTCCAGAAGTTGAGTCTGAGCAGAATCCGACAGCGTGCTACCCCCAGCCTTTGGGCAGTTCCTTTGTAACTCCTTTCCCCTTAAGCTGCTTTCCTTGTGCTCACTTACCCCCTGGGGCTCCTCCAGAGTGCAATGCCTACATTATTCCAAAGTCTGCCCAAAGAGAAATGCTCATATGGCATGCCAGAATCGCCCAAAGCACAGGCACCTCCCATGCCATGCAGGACTTCATCGGGCTGGACTGGAGAAATTCAGAGCCACTCATACACGCTCCAGAAGCCTTCAGCTCCTGAGTACAAACACGCTTGAAAGCGGGGAACATTAATGTGAAACTTCTGCTCCCCACCCGCCAAAGGATTCCTTGCAGGCTGTCTGTATTCAGGCACTGTGAGCGACCCAGGAAAGTAATTTGCTTTTTCTTATTATTTTCTTTACTAAAGAAGGGGTTTAAATTGGAGGATGAAGGAGACGACATGAAGCTAGCTAGAAAATACATGTCAAAAAACAATACTTACAGTACAGAACTGAGAAATTAAAAAACAGACAATCAGAATGGAAACACTGAACAATCACAATGCAAAACTCTTTTTGCTCTGAGCAAATTAAAAAAAAAAAAAAAAGCTTTAGCATAGGGCCTTCATTAACTGAGCACTATCTGTCAAAGTCAGATCCTGCTGGAACCCACGGCAGTACTACAGGGGGGCTCCTGCCTGTCGCCCACCTGGCTCATCTCACAGTAGGTGCCCCCCAGTGCAGCAGGGGTCTCAGCACAGTGCAGGAGGGGCTGCTTCATGAGTTCCTCCAAAACTTTTCAAGTGGAATGTCTGTAAGGGAGTTGCAATTAGAAGCTGCGATCCAATTCAAGTATTAAAAGTGCTGCTAAAATAATACGTAAAACAGCGAAATGAACACTGACTGCATGTCAGAGTGGCTTTGATACAGAACCCTAAAGGAATCACTGAACAATACGGATTTCTGTTACTTGACAAAGTCAAGAAACCACAATGCCAGTATGCACAGGAATGTAAGAACAGAGTTGCAAGACAGTGACAAACAGTTGCAAAATAGAAAAAAAATACAAAATACCACCCCACCAACACCCAAAGGGCAGAGACTGTGGGCCACCATCAATTGGGGCAAAACTGCAGAGCAGTCCCCGTGGTTCTGGGGGCTGCTGTAAGCTCCCCAACGGCACTGAGAGGCACTGAGCCCCACAGCAGCGAGTGGGAGCAGCAGTGGCAGAGCCCAGCGCCGGGAGCAGCGGCCAATCAGAAAGCAGGTCACCGCTCGTGTGTGTACTATGTACACTGAGCGGCACTGCCTCCATGGCTCGGCTGACAGTCGGGCATGCATGTGTGCTTTATTTTGTTACGACCTCTCATTCTTTCCAGGAACTACAGCGTAACAAACAGGTCGGTCCAAAATCCTTCGCCACACTTGGTGACACCGATCCAGCAGACGTGGGCGTCTGTTAATTACAAAAGACGGGTACTTTGTAAAAGTGTTTGCAGGGCACCACCGGCAAAGTACTGCAAAAATCCCAGCGCCAGGACGGTTTGCTGCCCAAACACAGCCACATGGCAGCACTGCAGCCCGATCCCAGCCACGCTGCACTCCGGCAGCCAGAAGTGCGCTCTGTTAACCACGCAAACAACAGGCTGCAGCCTCTCCTGCTTTCCCCCCGCGTGATCGAGGATCCCCTCTCCGTGCAGCACTCCGCTCTGTGGCAGCTGCCCCGCGCTGGGGCCGGGTGCACGGCGCCCCGACACTGCGCCCAGCGCGGGCAGCACCCGCGGAGTTCCCGTCCCGCGGCACTTTGACAGCGCGGCGGGGCGGGGAGGGACCGTCCCCCCGCGGCACCCAGCGAGAGCGCGGCCGCCCGTCCTCCGGACACGCGTTCCGCGAGCGCAGCCGGGGCGCAAGTTTGCAAAACTCCGCTCCTGTTTGCTGCTGCCATTCCTTTTCCTTTGTAACGAGTTTCCAGGTGCGGAGCGGATCGAGGCTCAGCTCTCCCCAGCACCTTTCCCCGCGGGTTCCGTGGCGGCGCCTGGCCCCGTAGCAGCCGGACGGACCCCAGCGCACGGCGCGGGGAGAGCGCCCGGAGAGCCCCGCAGTGCCTCCCGAAGTACCGCGCCGCAACGCCACAGCTTCAGCCCGAGCGGGTGCCGACCCCGAGAGTTGCTCCGCGCGGAGCCATAACGAGGGATCGCCCAATTAAAGTGCCCGCTTAATGAGGGCTGCGCCGCACACCCGCGCTGCCGAGCGGGACGGAGCCGCGCGGACTCACCTCGCTCCGCGCCTGCAGCCGCTTGTTCATTTCGTAGATTCGGTACTCCGGCTGCACCATGTACGGCGTGTGCCTCCTGTAGAACGGGCCAAAAGGAGAAGAATAGAAAGGGTCATGTGGTGCGCTGGACATCTTGCCTGCTCGCGGAGGTTCAAGCGACACAGAGTACCGCCAACCTCCATGCAGAGCACATGGGCTGCGCGCTCTCCGCGGCACAAAGTAGCGGCAGGCGCACACGCACACATGCGGGCGGGGAGCTGCCGGGGAGCTGCCTGCGAGCCCTCAGCGCGGGCGGCGGCGGGGGGGGCGCGGGGCGCGCCGGGGCGGGCGGCAGTGGGCGCGGGGAGCGGGGGGCCGCGGGCAGCGCCGCTCCGCTTTAAAGCGGCGGCCGCCGAGGGGGTCATTTCCTGTTCGCGCCGTGGGAGCGCCTCGCCGGCGGCATTTTCCTCTGGCGGCCCCGCGGAGGTGCGGGGCTCCGCTCGGCGTCTCCCCGCCAGGACCCCTGAGGAGCCCGGCGGCGGGGCTCGTTAGCATATAGCTGGTTTTAACGCTGCCTGAACCCGCGCGGGGCCGGGGCGGAGGGCGCGGGGCCTCCCCGCGCGTGGGGCGCTGAGGGGAGCGCGGGGCCTCCCCCGGCACGGAGCCCCGGCGGGAGCGAACGAGGCGCAGACTGCCGAGGAGCCGCGGGGTGCCTGGCTGCCCCCAGGGCGGCTCGGTGCCAGGGGCCGGCCGCAGCCTTCGGCAGTTCCCCGTGCACGCTCTGCTGGGGTGAAGTACGCGGGACCCAGAACTGCACGGGGCCCACGGAGGTGCGGGGGGAACTTTGTCGGTTGGATCGGAGCGGCGTGGAAGTTCTGGAAGTGCTCGTCACGTGCACGAGGATTCCCGGACAGCACGGGAACAGCACGGGGCTCCTCGCAGCGCTGAGGTGTGAGGGACAGGACGGGGCTCCTCACGGTGCGGGCTCCGAGGGGGAGCAGCCCCCGCGCTGGTGTACAACCCACGAACAGCGCTGGATTAATCTCTCACATACATTCACTCAAACAAATGGAACTAATGTAGGAACGGATCCCATTAGCCGACATGATGAACGGAATGGCAATGGGGCTGTGTGCAGCCAGCGCTCCGCACCAGGGCTGCCCATCCCGCGGTTGGGGAAGCGCAACGCTGCCCATGGATATTCTGCTCCACACACTGACCCCAAAACATACAGCAGCCTTGTATGGCTTCACTCACTGCCAGAAAACTTAATGTAAATCCAACTGAATGTTGGAATATTTAGGGGCGGATTTGAAAAATCCCAATTTCCATTGGCTTTTTCCATTTCTATATTGGGCTAAATCTGGAAAATCTGCGGTCTGTTTGCGGGACAAAATACAAAAGTTCATCGCTTTCTTCTACTGACCGCTGATGTGGATCACAATTTATCTTTGAAATACCCATTGCTGCTTATCAGAACTATTTCTGTACACTCTTGTGGAACAACAGCTTCCAGAAGAAGCGACATTGAGCTGCTTTGTAGACATCCCATGGCTTCTGCCAGTAAACACAGAGCCAACAGATCCTACATGCCCTGGCTATGCAGCAGTGCTGCATGGTTGCTCCAGGCCCATCCCAAGCAAAGCAGAGCCTAACAAACAGCACACCCAGCTCCATGGTACTGCAGTGCCAGTGCCAGTGTCCTGCCAGTGTTCGCTGGCAGCTTGGCAGCCTGCAACGTGGCTGCATGCCTGAGAGAGGACTGCTCTGGGGTTTCCCGCCTGTATTCCTACAAACCCCACCCAGCTACCTCAGAGCCTGAAACCAAAATGATGGGGACATTACAGAATTACAGCACCAATATACACATTTTTTTGAAATATTTTAAATATCACCTACTTAATGTTAAAAAAAAAGCCACCAAACTGTGGATTCTACTTTGTTTGCAAAGCAAGCTTGAAGTCAAACATATTTGCCAAAGACAAGGTGCACTGTTTTTTGTTTTTTTTTTTTGTAATTAAAATGGTAGAATTCTGCACAGCTGCAGAACAGTGTCTGCTTCAAGGACTTTTTGACCATGCTGAAACTCACTGTCTCAAGAAGTTAAACCTGGCAATGAAATTAATATTCTTTCCTTTTGGCATAGTGAGGGGAGGAGATGGGGAAGATCTTGCTTTAAAAAAAATAAAACCCACAACAGACAAACTCCAAGTATTGGATGAGAAGGATGATTCACTTTCACGATTTGCAGCCCCAGACAGTCCCCCACACAGGAGCCTATGTGTACAGCTCTTCTACAAAGCCAAAAAAAAATATGCAGTGCTATTTTAATAATTCCCATTGATTAACTGGCAAATTATCGTACACCTAAAGCCCACCGGCAAGAACCGAGTCCCAGGGTAGGGACTGGCTAATTACAGGCTCCAGCAGCACTTCCAGTTGCCTGTTATCATCTAGACCAGTGTGATGCATGGAACAGTAAAACAGAAGGTGAAATCAAAGAGAAATAAAGTTACAAGGACCCTGGCAGTGTCAGCTCAGTTCCTGCTTGGATCTACTGCCTTTAAGGTCCGGCAGCTCTGCAGGAGCGCAGCTCAGTGCTGCCTGGGCTGGGGAGGGAACTGCTCTGCAAGTGGAGCTGGGATCCAAGATGGACGCCTGGCCTGAGATTTAGGACAACCTAAATTGGGCTATTTAGTCTGGAAAATGAGTTTAGTGAAAAGGAGGTGGAGAAAAGCAAGAGGAAGGAACTAGTTGGTCTTCCCAAACCAGAAAATGAGTGCATTCATGTGCCTGTGTATGCATGGCTACAAATCCAAGAGAACAAGCATGTGTGCAGGTTGCATTTACATGGGCATATGCACATGTGGATAGCTCTGCACCTCAAAGCAGAGATCCTTACAAACACAGAGGGCACCTTGGTCTCCCCATCCTCAAAGCTCCGTGCAGCAAAGACTCACTTGGCACCTAACATGTGAGTCATGCCCACCAAGGACATGGAGATGGGTGAGAGAATGGGCCATTAGCCCAGTGAAGTGAAGATGAAGCCATGTTTCATGTTCCTCTGCCCAGAATTCTGCTGCGTGGGCCTTGGAGACACCAAGGTGACCCATAGGAGGAGCTAGGTGCTGGCTGATGTCTGGGTGCCATATTGCCCTCTCCTGGGTAGAAGCAGAAGGACCCACAGAGATCAAGAACTTTGACAGCTCTTGGGAACAACTTTCCTTCATTACAGGTAGAAGTGCGGCTGGTTTGAGATTTTTTCTTCATCTGTACCCACCAACATGGAACCGTCAGTGCCTCCACGTAGCCATGATGTGCTACAACAGCAGGACTGTTCAAGCAACCAAAAAAATCAGTGGTGGAAACTTTCCCCAGGATGCAAGCAGGGAGTGAGAAGGGTTAAAAATTGGGGCAGCTCCTTCATCTGTCCCTCTGCTTGTGCCCTCACAGTGCTGGGTGCTGCCTTCTGGTTGTGACCATGGCTGGAGCCCAAGGATGCTTCTGGCACTGGACAACACCCATGGCCCCACACCATGCAACCAAGGCACGGCCCCTGCTTTGCAGGGCTGATGAGCAGCTCTGGAGGCTGCACTATTTTTAATAACCACTTAGTAATAATAATAATAATAATGCAGAAAAGAGATACAGCTGTAAATAGATGTAATTGCTGTATTTATCCCTGGTATGCATTGGTTGTCGGGTCTCTGTGAGTAATCAGGTTTGTGAGGATACATTTAAGGTGGTTTGTAGCTGCTGAAGAGACTGGAAGAGAATGAATTCAGTTAAAGATACATAGAAAGTGAAGAACTAATTACTAGAGGTATTTGAAATGAGGTTTCTTGAGAACACTCAAATAAATATGAATTTCTTGAAAAAAAAAATGCCCAAATTTCAGGCTGTCCTTTGTTTATACAGATGGCAGTAAAGACTTTATTAAAGAGTGACCTTAGGTAAGAGAACAAAACCGTTTTCCTGAGAGGGCTTATGAGTGACTAAATGAAATGTGCTCATCAAAAGTTGGGATGTGCAACAGAGGAACTCCAACAACACATGTGCACAACAATCATGTGCAACACACTATCACCAAGCTTGAACACAGGATTTTGGCAGGTTTCAGAGATGCATGCTTCCATTAATTTCTACAGCTATAAGACATAATGTAGCAGATGCTTGCAACTTATAAGAAATCTAGAAGCTGTAATTTGTTTGCTTTAAATATTAATATATTGAAATAAAAAAACATATTTGGGAAAATACTGTCCCTTCACAGACAATTTGTGGACAGGAAAATAAATACATTTCTTGAATCTATTGCTAAAAATATTTGCCAGGCTCCAGAGGCACTTCTAATCTTTTTCCATGTAGGCTGTTGGTTTTTTTTTTTTTTTTTTTTTCTTCTGGTCATGGCTAATGTCCTTTTCTGTCATTAATAAATGACATGATTTTTTTTTCATAAATTTCTTTCATAATTCCCTTAGTAGGGCCCACCAAAACTGCCATGTTTCAGACTTTGCAGTGCGGCATGAAGGGTTCACCTCTTTTAAATGCTTCAGGCTGTTCACAAACTCAAATCTAACTTGCATAAATTACATATAATGATAATTCTTTACATATGACAATTCTAAGGATTCTCTTCTGCTTAATGTTAGTAAATACGACTTTAAGTTATTGCCGCAGCATGCACCAATGATGCTAGAAGTACCTCTGAACAGTTGAGAGCACAAAAGAGATTTTAAATATTTCTCAGTTCTGCAGTACACACAAGGTCTTTGTCCTTAATCAAAAGGGATTTTCAGTTTTGTCTTTGAACTTTCCGAATGCTCAATTGAACGTAGTCTTTGAGGAGTCTGCCCATCTCCCAGCTTCCTCACAAGGAGTGGAGGGGCAGCACTGAGCTCTGCTCTCTGGTGACAGCTACAGGGCCTGAGGAACGGCATGGAGTGTAAGGGGAGGGTCAGGTTGGGTGCTGGGAAAAGGTTCTTCCCCAGAGGGTGGAGGGTATGGAACAGGCTCCCCAGGGCAATAGGCACGGACCCAAGCTGCCAGAGTTTATGGGGCATTTGGACAATGCTGTCAGACAGAAATTTTTAGGTGGTCCTGTGCGGAGCCAGGAGTTGGGCTCAATAATCCTTGTGGGTCCCTTCTGACTCAAGTATTCTGTGATTCTGTGATTCAGCCCTTGACATCTGGGATACCACAGAACTTCTGCCACTTGACAGAACCAGGTCATCTTCCAGACTGGTGAAACGTAAAAGAGAATTTGTATTCCTTGGCATACTGGATCTCTGAGCATACCACAAAGTCTGCTCTCCAGAAGCCAGCAGCTTTAACACTTCTGTCTTATGTTGTTCTACCTTCTCCTTGTTTCAATGTTAACTCCATTTCTCTTATTTTCCTTCATTCATATCTGCCCAGAGCCCCTTTCCAGAGTTCATTTTCTCTGAATATCGAAATAACTACCTTCAGTTTCTCACTCCACCCCATCTTTCACTCTTGCCCCCCATATCTGCTACTGAAGATTGGGGTGGGTTGCCACTGGAGGCTGACACTGCCAAGTGCTATTTGAAGCAACTGGGGCTCTTCACCCAAAGTGCTCAACAAGCCTAGCTGAGTGTGTTTTCCCTGAGGAGAGGCCGATGAGCTGATGCTGAGGATGGCAAATCCAGAGCAGTCAAGCAGGAAAAAAGAAAAGGATGAAACTCCTGTCGTTTGCCTCTTCCAGCCACCTCCCAGTGGCATGTTCACTCAGCTCTAGCATATTAAGCAATGTGTTTTTCACAATTTCCTAAGTCTGCTCCAGCCCCAAGCTAGAATCAGTATAACTACCCCTCAAAATATCTTAAGAGATAAGCAGCACTATACTTGAGCACCATTTTTAAGCAACCCTAACTTGCCCTCACAACCGCGTGGCAGGATAACATGTCTTGCAGATTACAAACTAGGCCTGAGAAAGGGAACAGGTGTGTGAACATGAACACGCTGCTCATTTTGGCTAGCGTTTCCCTAAAACGTTCAAGCCCCTACCTGGAGAAGCTGAATATTCTTTAAACACCCCTAATTCCACAGTCCTGATTTACCTGTTACCCACCTCACCCACTGTTCAACTTCCAGCATATTTCAATTAGTTGAAAGCTTACTTTTTAAAGGACTCAACTGGGAGCACTCAGCTTTGGAGGCATTTCAGTTGAGTGCTAATTAGCAACTAGCTGACTGTCAACTTTTCTTCGAAGAGAGGGAAGGGCTGGTGGTTCCCGTCTGAATTACCTGGCAGTCGAATACACATTGAAATTTATTCATTAACTTATAATAATCATCCCTAGCACTTCTTTGGCAATTTTCGTCTTCAAGGCATTTTACAAACATTCATGGAGACTCTGTGGTGATTAACACTAGTAAAGACACAGCCATGCAACCTGCTGCATATAGACATCTCTCCCCATTTTACAGGTGGGGACAGTAAGGAATTAAATGCCTGAGGAAATGAGTGACAGAAACGTGGTTATACCTCAGGTTTTCACTCAGATCCTGCACAGCACAGGCACACACTGTTCTAGCTCATAAAGCAGAACAAGCAATGGACAGGCAGGAGAGCTGGTGTGAAAGGTGAAGATGCATGGAGAAATTCTGAGCGTGGTACCAAGGTGGCTTGAATTTGACATTCGGTTCATATAATTAGGCCTTTATCTTTTAACTGAGCCAGGCTCCCAAGGTCTGTACTGCATTCACCCTCATGCTCTGAACCTGCAGTTACACCTCACAACAACATAAGCAGTTCCACTCTGCTTCATTTAATCAATTATTTTAGCATCAAGTCTCAAACAATATTGGAAAAAAATGTGTGTTGGAAAATAACATCTCTGGTACATATTTTTTTGGAGTCTTTTGTTTCCTCTTTCTAAATTATTCTCCCTTCTTTGTAAAGATTTGATCTTAAACCTTTGCACGTCCAAAACACAAGCCAAAACCTGCCAGGAAACGAAGGCATGCTGAATAGATCCAGTTCAATTCTGGATATCACTGTTGCAGGTTCTTCCTACGCTGTTGTAGATTGTACACTCAATACATGGAAAATGCAATCAGTTACCTGTATGCATATTTTGTAGGCACAACATATATATTCTTTAATTTGGCCTTTAAAATTTAACTATATATTATTGATCTAAATTTTATACTTTGAAATGTTAGCATGCTCTGCAGTGCTTGAATTTTGCCAAGGCCTTGTACAGCCGCATAAATGTGACTGAAATAACCAGGAGTTTTGCTTGGAAAATCTGATTATGCTGCAAGAGCAAAATGTTCCAGCTTATGAGGGCAAAAGAGTGGCTATGCCTCTCCTTTTAGTGAATAATGATTTTGCACAGAATAAGAGAGCCTAAGCAAAACATATACTGAATAAATCTCTATCTCATCTATGTGATAGATTCTGTTCCTTCTACATCTCACATCTTCCAGGAATTATACTCCGTAACCTATATCGAGTGACCAAAAAAGTGACCACATATCTAATTGAGTATTTAAACCGCACTAAGACACATCCATGTCTGACATCACATATTCCAGGGAGCATAAGAAGACGACGACTTCTCTGGGGGAGCAGCAGACCTGAGCTCCCTCAGACTCACAGCTCAGCCCAGATCAGAAGCTGCTGCATGTCACAGAGACAGGATGGCACCTTCACATTTTGCTCTCTGCTGTCTGCTCAGCATCCTCCCATCACACACATTCTCCGGTCACACATGCCTATTTACACTGCTGCATTAACAACCTGCAGTTTGAGCAGCACCACAATGTTTTATGGACAGCTTGTGGAATGTTATGTATGTTTGTCCCTATCTCTTTGCTTCAGAAGTTCAAAATTTGAAGGCTATTGATCAGAAAGCTCTGTTTCTAATTAGACGAACAGAAAAAACATTCAACATATTTCATTCTGCCTGACACTATGACCAGAAAACTGGCACAGCACAATGTCTCCAGCAAGCCTTCACCAGAGCAAGCATCCTAAATGAATATCTCCTTGATTTCACCATCTGGCTCATATTAAATAAAACTACAGATGTGAATCCAATAAAGATAGAAATTTTGGAGGAGACGTAAAAGACTTTAACCTGCAAGATGCTCATGTTAATTTATAAAAACAAAAAGCAACTAAAGTTACCAGAGGACCTGCAAACTTTCCTTTTCCTTATGTAAAAAGGCAGCACAACAATGCCAATTACTGTAATATCACCTAATCCCTAGTGTGATATAAAATACTAACTTTCAGACTGAATTCAGGCATTACAATTCTAACAGAACACTCTGGGTTTAGCATTTTTTTAAATTAAAATCTTAAGATTTGGAGGGCAAGGCAAATGAAAGTGTGTGAGAAGGGACATTTATTCAGCTAAATTGTTAATATGGACAGTCACAAGGCTGTTTTACATTAACAGCATGAGCACTGAAAAATTTCTTGAGTCTTCATACGACCTTTGAATGTCATATATATATACACACACTTTACTAATCCCAGTTAGTGATGTGTGTTACGTAGAGATCAAAACAAAGGAGGTGTTCACATGCTTTCAGTTAAGTCTACACTGAAACTTGTTATTAAAACAACATTAAAATCCAATCATTTCACATTCTGATGAACTGAGTTTAGATTTTCAGAGCTGTCTGGCACTATGGGTTGTCAGACAAATCCAGGTTCACTTACAGTTTCCTAGTGGAGTTATAAAACCATTAAAAACACGATGGGATGGGTGTACTGGACTGTATGTGTAGTCAATTTTATGCAGGGACCCGCCCACGGGTTGTCTCTTTGCAGATACCATTCCCTTTGCAAAGTAGATGGCAGCTAGTGTGTATCTGGTCTGCAGTCACATCTTCACTTTGCAGGTCATGCTCTTCCTAAGTAGTTTCTGGGAGCACATCTGATTACAAGTAAGTCAAAGCCAATTAATCTTTTTGAAGAATTCCATGTTTAAGCTTCATTTTTATTAATGAGTACAGAGGAAACACTTGAAAATAACGTCCCCGTGTAGAAAACTTGCCCGGACTAATTTCTGTCAGTTTACCACTGTTATGACTTTCACATTTTTGAGAGTATCTTAATTGTAAATATATTCACTGTGGCACAATTTTAAGCTTTTGCCACTTTGGAAATTCTAAAATTTGAATTCACATTAATTTCCTTGATTTAAAAAATCAAATTGAGTCATTATGGAAAAATCTTACAGAATTTCTTGTCTGAAGTAAAAGCAGGTAATTGCCACGTTAGGGAAAATGCAAGATTTTACTTACAAAGGCATAATTACACTTGCCCTTATAGTCTCCAAGAGTGTGGCAATGAGGTGATAATACAAAAATCAGAGATGTCTCTGCCTCCTTTTCCAAAATTTCCATTTCCATGTACTGATCTTCTCCACGGATCTCCCAAAACCATTCTTCAAGGGGAGTGCTCACTGAGATGAAGAAGCAAGAGATGGGAAAGAGGTGGGAGACTTGGCTAGTGAGCTAAGTGACTATACGAGCTATTTCCTTGATTTTCACAGTACATGATGGTGGTAAATGTGGTTTAGCAACCTAAAATTTAAATTAATGATGTTTCCTATAAGATACCAGGAGCATATATCATTCATATATCATAGCATAAATCATTTATTGCTAATTTCAGAATGGCATTTCCATAGGCCTCTTGCTCTCAAATCATCTTCTATGTTCCAACATATATCATAACATCATCAGCTCAGTGGAATCTGGCTGTGCCTATCAAGGCAGAAGTACTGCCTGGTGTGTCTTGAAACTCTGATTCCCCAGCTGTCCAAACTGTGTCTCTGTGGCCATAGAGGTCAGTTTATGCAGCCACTTCCACTGCAAGTGAGGCAAAGAGGCACAAAGTGTGGCCAGTTGCATTCCCAACACAGGGATAGCACTGCAAGGGTCACCCATGGGTTGCCAAAATGTGCCTGTCCTGCAGTACAGAGGTAAGCACTGGTCCTCGTAATGCATTGCTTATCATTAAGAACCTTGTACAGTGATGCACTGCAGTTCAGGACAGGCTACTTCACAATGGCTGGAAAATATAGCTCCGTTCAGCTAAAGACATAGGCACAAAGATGCTTATTTTAATAAATCCTAATGAAACTTCCTCTCCACCATCATTCTGTCTTATAGTTATTATTTTTTCCCATTCAAACTTGCCTTTTTCTTTCCTTTCTTATGTTCCATTCTCAATTTTCATTCCCCCTAATAGCCAGTTCCTTATATCTTACCCTGAGCCAGGATATCTGTATCTTCCCTTGAGTTCCAAATATTTCTAAAACACCTACTGATTCTTCCCTTGCCACTGTTTTTAGACCTTTCCTCCTACCCAAGGTCTGCTCTGTTTCAACACTGTTCCTCCATCCTTCAACAACATTTACTCATCTTTCTTTGGCCCCTTGATAGGTCTCAGCACTTCTGGCAAAATGCTAGGGTAAGCTCCATCACACAAACCTTGTTTGGTCACGGCGGTCCTATGATGTATTGTGCATCATCAATCCCACAGAAACCCTGAAGTACATAAAATATGGTAATGGCAGGCAGCCCGGAATAAACTATCAGATCTGCTGAGATTCTGCCAGGGTTTCATGGGAGATCAGCAAAGGTAAGAGGGAGTGCATGAGAAATCAGAGACATAGGAAACCTGGAATTACATGGAAATTGGTACACTAGTCAATAAGTGTTGGCTTTTTTTTTTTTTCAATGTTTTTAGAAAAGGCAGTAATTTATGACAAAGCATTTTTATTTTATAGAAAAACAAAATGCTTCAGGTTAAAATCTAGTATCAGGTTCACTGTCAATACGAAGACATACTGAAAGTTCATTTTCCTGCTACTGTTATCCATCATCAGTATTCAGACCACGATTCCTTGAAATATGTATTCAAGACTCAGATATAGTCAGAGGAAACAGAGGAGGTAATGGAGCTGACAACATGATCTGTGTGGCTTGTAGTGATCCCCATTCAGCCCAGAGTTATGTCCATTTGAGTACTCAACCAACTGTTCTACTGTTAAGTCAAGTAGTATATGGACTTGTGTTTCTGATGATTACAAAATCTTAGTAAATATTTTCTGGGTATGAAAAACTGCTGTGTCCCATCCTGTGCATTTTTCCAAATTGAGAACTGATCTTAAATTTAGTTCTCCTACATAATTTGCAAATAATGGCCCAGAATTTTTACTTTTACCTTGCCTCCATCTTAAATGACACACTGAAGATCTTACAGACAAAAAAAGATCATTTTACAATATTGTCATAACTATCCCACAGACACACATGCAGAAAGTTATGTGTTTCAGACAAACATCTTTGAATAATGATATGAATTAAAAATCCTGCCTTTACAGATTTCCTATTCTTGGTGAAAACTGGACAATGTAAACCAAAATAAAATGGGAGAATTTTCATCAAGTAATTGAAAACATATGAGACTGCAGTGTTTTAAAACAAAAATCTGTGGCATAAGGAAGGTTTCTGTTGCCCATTTTTAAGGCATCGCTTACTTTTGATTCCAGGTACATGTGTATCAACTGTCCTAAATCCACTTCAAGGTGCAAGTTTCTAAAGGATGTTTTTCATGGCTATGCTACAAGGTCCTCCTTCAGCTGCAGAAGGTCAAATGTTGTGTAATTGCGAAGAGGGAAAAGACAGGCCACAATGCAGGTTTTGTTTACTCTGATCCTTGCTAGCTGTTCTACAGGACAGCATGTGCTTTGCTGGTCACCTCAGACATGCTGTACTTACAAGTGCCATTTTATACAGATAATCTCTCATTTTATACCCACAGTCACTCTTTTTCAAAATTTTGGGTCATGGGAAGCATACTTTTTTTCCTGTATTCTGCAGCAAATGAGGTGTGTATCTCACAGACAGCAGTGTGTATTTTAACTAGTCATGATTCAGTTCTGGGGGTTTTGAACATTTAATAAATCACATGTTCTGAAGCAATGCTCAAATGCAGACCTTTAAACATATTTTTGGAAGTCAGTCTCCATTACACTGATCAGTGTTTTCCTAGCAAATTCAGTATGTATTGCCTGATTGACTTTAGCAGAAAAGATCGACTTTATAAAAGCAAGTTTAAAATCAGGTCAGAAATAGCTTAGCCTGTATCTATCTATACTCCTTGGGTTTCTATTGAGTATTTTGGTTTTTTTGCTTTTTTTTTTTTTTTTTTTTAATCTGATGATGTTCCAACACTAACCACATAGTCTAAAAGGCAGAAACCTCATCTCTGCCAGGTGTTCTTAGCACTTGGACTTTGAATTATGCTCCTTCGTCTACCTTATTTGGCACCCAGACATTTCCCAAAGAAAGGGCAGGATGATGCCCCCATAAGTACTAAGCTATATTGTAGTGCTTAGGCAACACTCCTGGGAACCGGTGTATGAACATGTCAGCCCCCTAAGCAGAGAAAGGCAGAGAAGTTAACTTTCCTATTTCATAACTATGGAGCAATCGTATAAACAACAGATGGAGGCAGCACCACTTCTTATTTGTGCAGAGACCATGGGACAGCGAAACACATACCAAGAGTGTTGAACGTCATAATCAAAACCAACAGCAGTATACAATAGACCACCCAAAACACAGCTGCAATAGTTTTTCAGCTCTACCATGGAAACAATGAATAGAAACAACAAGCAGAATAGTTTTGAAAATGGTTAGTTTTCAAAGTAGAATTTTAAACTGTGAGCCAGACAAGACAGTATTTAGGAAGTTTTTGTAGATATAATCTTTACTGCACTAGGTTGGCTGTACTACCAGCACCGTAGAGACATAGACCCTAACAAAGAGAGAGGTTAGTGTGCTGTGTAGAACTGAGGGAGGGCACAGGAGCTGCTTTAACTGGATGTTTCCCGGTATTTGAAGAACCCAGGAGTAATGGCTGTCAATCCTCAACCAGTGCAGCCACCATTTTATATCATACAGAGATTGTTACATAGACAAAGTATGTTAAAATAGTTTGGAAGATTTGCATTTTCATTCTGCTCTAGAAATAGTGAGCTTCCTGGGGGTGAAGACATTTGGTTCCATGCAAAATCTGTCAAACTTTGGCTAGGGTAACTTGACAGTGCTTCCTCAGCAGACTCTGAAAGGTGTGGTGGATGTATGCTAGGAAAACGTCCAGGTGATCTGCATCCTAGGAGAAATGTGGGGTGGTCACAGTTGGGATTTCCAGAGCACCTCTGCAACCGTGACCATGCCCCTATAGGGTGGCCTGTGGTCTGCTGTTTCCACTGCCACTGCATATCAGTATTCAAGGATTTATTAGCACTCAAGGATTCCTCCATACTCAAGGGTTTCTGACTGAAGGGGAAGGTTCTCAAGAGGGCATTATCATAACTGGGTGTCTTTTGGCTGTTTGTGAACCTTGCTAGCCTCATCATACAATATTCACTACACTTTACTCAAAACCTGCACTGAATAAGAAATCATCTATTTTCTCCTGAGCTCTTCTAGGAACTTCATCAGTATCATACATATCTCAAAGAACTTACTGCGGTATTGAAGGGTTCCTCTGTTAGGTAATAGGGCATAAGTATTTGCATTTAAGTATGAGTCAACAGTTGAATATGAGCCAGAAATGTGCCTTGCAAGCCAAAAGGGCCAACCATACTCTGAGGTGCATCAGGCCCTCAGTGATTAGATGCCCAACTTCAAACATGTGGAGTTTGCTTTTCCTGGGCTACTGATCATCTGCCACTCATTCAAATTTCATCTGTGGCAAGAACTTTCAGTGCTTTGGACACCTATGCCCTGATTTTCAGAAATGGAGTCCAAGAAGAATGAACTTCTAATCTATTAAAACTTCATCAAAATAATGTTTTTCCCCAGTCCAAGGGGAGAAAATTGTTTGAAACATTAGCTAAAAGCTGTTGCTGTGGGGGGAGAGGGGCAGGGTACTCCATGCCTTTGCCTAAGAGAGTAAGAGCCTGAGTTTCAAGTTTCTGCTCTGAATCTGACAGTTCAAACCCACAGCTTCTCTGTATGTTCCCTGCACTACAGCATTGGTTGTCATTGAGCGGTACTATCTCTTTCTCATATTTGAAAGAGAAATTCCATGTGAACCTGAGACCTTCCATCAAAAGCGAGGGTGACTCCAATTCTATTAAAAAAGTTTTGATAAGGCAGCACTGCCTTGTAACCCTTTTCTTCCTTCCTACCCTTGCCAAAATGTTTCACAAAAATAATCTAAATCTAAATTAGCTCTTATCTTAAACTTGGCAGATGAAAAAGAACTTCCAGAGGCCAGCTATCACACAGGAATAGAAACCAGTTCCCCTAAGTTTTGGTGAGCTATATGACCACAAAAGACCATCTGCCATCTTCCTGCAGCCCTTTCTGCTGTGCAAGAGCATAGCACTATATACCTCCTAACTTCGGCAAGTCTTGATGCTGGGGGAAGGGTTCCCCATGTCAGCTTCATTCATTAAAAATCCACATTCCTTCTTTGAAAACCTTCCAGCCTAATACCCCATGAGGCAAATACTCAAGGAAAAATTAAGGTGGAGAGAAGGGTCCTAAATGCCATCCTTAGTGGAGATGGAGAGAGGACAGGAAAAGCAAAGCGAGTTGAAGAACTCAAGGGTGTTCAAGATGATTTTAGCATTTTGAAGATATTTAAAAGACTTCTAAGAAAAAATAAGACTAAAAAAGAAACAAAAGATGCAAGATGCTAGTATATGGTTTGACTTGCAGGTCCTGCGTTTGTAACTAACACTTTGGGATAACCGGAGAACAGAAGAATTGTATGACATATTATACATATTTCTGTAGTAATAGAAATCTGTAGTAACATAGATTCAAAGAGACACAGCGTCTATTAACATATTTGAGCTTAACTAAAAACTTAAGGACATTTTTGGCTCTGTATTTCAACTAGAAGGAAAGAAAAAAAAAGGCAAGCTCTCTCCTAAACTTCTCTGCCCTCTCACCCCCAACATCTCAATCTCCAGTGAGCACAAATAGATCATGTCTGTCTCAGAACGTAAATACACAGCAATGCAACAGAAGAATTAAAATTAACAGATGAGTCCGAGGAACAAAAAGAGCTAACAAATGTATCTTGTTAGGCTGCTGTCAGAGAACAAGATTTTTATCAGAAATGCTGTTTTTCAGAGGACACCAGGATAATTTTCTCCTAATAAATTTCCATCTGATTGAGGGCTGCTAGCATTCTGCCAGTCAGGGGAATCTCCCAGGGGTACAGCTTACACAGCTCTCCTACCACTGGATTAGATGTATGCACACGTTTTAAAATACAGTGAGTACACAGTGCCTATAAAAGTGCAGTTGGTTATTTTTAAAAACACATGGCAGTGTTAGAAGTTTGCCCCATTCTAAAACAGATTCAGTACTTCATTTATTACAGTCTTTTCCCCTGAATTCAGAGGAAATGAGTGTGCTTAATTCCACATTCCCTGGAAGGCAAAGGGAGAACCTTGGTCTAAATAGTTTGTGGTGTTGTTTTCTAATTTCCACAAATCAAAACATATTTTTTCACTGCCTCACCTCTAATTTTTCATAAATATCTGTCCTTTGCCTTTAAAAATATTTAGAGGAAAAAAAGGAACTGTGTGTCATAGGGTATTAGCTGATTAGTTCATTCAAACAGTGCTAATTATAGGTTTAATTGCTTAAATGTGAAAGTCATTTATTTAAATTAGCTGCATCAAACATACAGTATACTCAAAACCTGAAACATTTTGGTACTGAGAACCAGGGTTATTTTCTGTAAACAGAACATGCAAAATATAAGATGAGAAACAATGTGCCTCTATGTACTGATCAGCAAACTCATTTAAACCCCAAACTCCCTCCTCCCCTGCCTCTGGGGTCGGAGAACAGCCTCATTTGAACAATGACTAATGGAATGCACTGAAATGTGCGGAGGGTTGAAAGGAGAAATACTATTCAAGCCAACAAACTCATTTCATTTGTGATTTAGAGGGGCACTGCACCTTTCCCCTGAACTCCTCCTGAGAAGGAATGAATAGGCATCTCAAGATTATGTAAAAACTAGCATTTCAGGTGAAAAGTACATTAGTTTTTAAAATAATAAATGAAGAAATAAATAAAGGTTTGTTATGTCTCAAAATTCTGCAGGGAAAAGATGTTTCCCTGCAACAAAGAAAAGTAGACAAAGCTATAATGACTACAGCAATGATAGAAAAGATTATGATTGTGTACTAAAAAATATTTGTATTAAATACATAGCATGAGAACTCTGATCAGAACGCAAGAGATGGGCTCAGCTTTTTAATCTGGAAAAAAAAAAAAAACAACAAACCCAAGAATCCTACTGAAAAACATAAGAAAAAGAAGAGATTTTAAAGAAGATAAAACATTAGACAATTAACATACTGAGGAATGCCTGGCTGCCAATTCCTCCATCTTCCTGTGTTGACAAAGGAATGTATATATACAAAGAGATATGAAATTATTTTTAAGAAAGAACTTTTCTGAGGAACAAAGAGATTCAGAAGAGCTAGATTCCCCAGATATATCAGTTTTCATGTTCTGCATCTCTGTTCCATCAGTAATCAAGTTGTATCAGAATGTTATTGCATTTTTCTAAAGCTTCAAGTTGATATTAAGCTCCAGTGTTCTCAACAACATTATGGAAGTACACACAGCAGCAGCAGCAAAGGCTGCTGGATGCAGAAAGCTTCTCTTAATTTAATAAGGGTTTTTAAACCGAACGCTATGCACCATTGACTACGCAGGAAAGCTATTTTTTGCTGCAAAAGTTCCCAGCTCATGAATATCCTTGTACGCTCCTCTGTGCACAGCCTCTCTCTGTGCCCCCTTTTCCTGCTGAGAGGGTCAGATGGCCACAGGAGAGCCTGACCCCCTGTTTACATTTCACTGTGCAGATTACACAGTGAAGAATAATACTACAGCTGGTTACTGCTTACATTTAATTTAAAAAGGAAAAAAAAAAAGAAAAAACACTTTACAATCGGAATTTATATAAATCCATCTGTCTTCATAGTTTTTTTTTTTGTTTTTTTTTTTTTGCACATGCAATTCACCATTTCTTTTTTACTCCTAAATTTGATGCATCCACTCATTACGATCGTCTTTTTTGGATGGGGGGAATAGTTGTACTTTTGCACCATGCAATGCAATGTCTTAACTTTGAAAGATTCTAAAGCAAAAATGTTTGGAAAACATTATGACCATATTTTAGATAAGTAAACAAAGGCAGAGAGGAGGTACAACTAGAGCACCATGCAGCAGTCAGTGATGGAGGATTCAGTATGCTCCCAAGCTAGACTCACGGACAACAGTTTCATCTCTTGTTTCAGAGATCCCTGCTCTCCTGGCATGCACATCTGCCCCCACAGAGGAGGAGGCTTCAGGATGTCTATCAGAAATACACCTAAACGTAATATCATAGGCAAAAAAGTGGCAAAAAAGATAGCATTGCAAATTTAGAAAGTCAGTCATGGGTAGATTTTGCTTGAGATTAAATCTAAATTGAGTGGATTTCCAACGTGATCAGGGAACAGCATGCTAAGGGAGTGAGTTGAAGATGTATCCTCAGGGAATTTATGCGGTTATACCTCCAGATGATCCCAGGGCAGTCTGAAACTGAGATACCAAGGGCTCAAATCTGCCCTCATTTACACAGCACTTAACTTTGATTTTCATGCCATTTAAACAAGAATGTCATGTAAAGTATCTTGATCATTGAAAATTCTGCCAAATACATGTTCTCCCCTCCAGAATACAGCATATAATTCAGATTATGGTACATTTACATGAGTAGGGATGCTCTTCAGGAAAGAGGTACAGGTATTAAAATAGAGGTTGCAAGGAAACTAATCTGAATTGCCCTATTTCTCAGATACTTAGCCAAAATAACCATGTAAATTACACTTTCTGTAGCTGTTTGTTTACAGTTGTATTTGTCATAAGAAAGTGCTATTTATATACTAGACATACTTCGTAAAAATATCTAGGACACAAATGCCGCGTTCAGAATGCCATCCTTTAAGACTGTCACCTAATTTGTTAATTTATGTAAATCTATAATATTGACAGGAAGACTCAGGACGAGAGATGTGTCACATCTTCCATTCATCATATGATATCACGGTAGTATGTTTTGTCATTCGTAGGTGTTTTAAAAGCTTAGCATTTCCCAGTTACAGAGAGTTATGTTGCCCTCTGGATAAAAGATGGAGAAATACATGCCAGTGCTGACTTTTCAAGGGCCACGATTATTCGATACAAATAGATACACAATACCTGAGTTCCCACTTGGATGTGCTGGTGCACGTTATGAAGTAGCCTTATTTACCTTTTTCCCATGTTTTAAATCCTCAGACATTCAAATGAACACAAGCCAAAAGTTGCTCTATATTATACTTACATTTCAGCCACTGACTTTATTAACACCTTATTAAATACCATACCAAACTAGGGCATGATGTTAACAGTTATGCTCCTGTTCTGGACAGGACTATGAATACAGAGGCAAGTTAAGGTCACAAGTGTCTTTTTTTTTTTCTTTTTTTCTTTTTTTAATTGACACTTCCTTGGACTATATCTGTATTGAAATTAAGGCGGCAGGCAAAAGAGCAGGCTAACTCTGCAAGTTCCCTTGTCCAGTTTTATGCATTCTCATCAATGTCTTTGAATTCCGTAGACTGAACTAAAGGAAGGGTACTACTTTGAAAGATTCACTCAAGCTCAAACTCTGTATTTATCTGTAACTAAGCAGAAGCCTTCATTTACAAAGCATGGATAGGGAAGAAACTTGTTCTGAAGGATCAGGCCTTGAATTTATATTCCCAGAATATAAAGAGGAGCTTTAAATTAATCAAAAACCTCTTTGACACTCATTTTGACAGATTTCAATTTATTTCTAGATTTTAGGTAGTTTGTTGCATTTGGCCACTTTGGAATCATATTTTATTCAGGAAATAGAAAATGTACTTAGTTACTCGGTACAATGAGCTACATCAGCAGTGAAGCATTTTTGTGCCGGTCTGTTTTCAATCTCTGCAAGTAATGCAGCAAATAGATTGTATGATGCATTATAAATTGTATGATCCATAATAGCAGCCATCATCACTACTCAAAATAATATAGAACATAACAAGAAAATACTAGCAAATATTCAGTGAACACCAATTTTGAAAGTTTGTGTCAATTTATTCAAAGAGTTAGTCCTAAAATAAAAGATCTGAAAAAAACTGCCATGCAGTCCTCCCTATAATCAGAACAAACCACCACACTTCTGTTATGAAATGGCTAAACCAACCGCCAAAAATCTGTTTTGTCACCAGATCTTGAGCAGTGTGTATAGCTGAGATACTAAAATCATGTTTGAAATAGTTTGTGAAGGTATGTAAAAAAGGCAAAATCATGACACCATAATTTCTGCTCTAGACTGTAAGTTGAACTTACTGGTAATGTTCAGTGAACACAATTTTTTTCCTGCCTATTCTTCTTATGTACTTATGACTAAAGAAATGCAGACAAATATCGAAGTAAAAAATGATGTCTACCAGGACAGGAGGAGATGTTAACTTTTCTCTCCAAATCTCAATTAATTTTCAATTTGTATTTCCTGTGAGTTCTGTGGGGAAGATCAGAGAGATTCCTGCTATAGCAATTTTTCCTGCAAGGCAACTTTATGTGCGCTATAAAATGACCAAAAGATGGTGTAAGTTTGTAGTGAACATATGGTCTTCTTTTCCACATATTGTCTAAGAATTTGTACAAACAAAGGACGTATGTTTCACTTTCTAAAAGATTTCTCTTTTATAGAAATAAAAAAGTTTGTAAAACCTCAGCTAGCAAGGGAGTCTGGTATGACTTTCTTTGTGAGCACTGACTTTATTTTTATGTCTCTAAACATTATTAATTTTACCAACATCAAAGAGGGCTCATACCCTTAACACAACACAAAGAAAAAAGTATCTAGCTGTTCTGGCCTCATGTTTCATTGTGCTGTCACATCACAAGCTGCTGCACTGATAGAAGAAATCACATATCCACTATGAAAAAAAAAAAAAGAGAAATGTATATATAACAGTCTCTGAAAGTTCTGTAAATGCACATTAGGCACTGACTGCATTTCACTAACACAATACAAGCTGCTTTGACAGCAAAGTCACAAAGTCACGTGTCTTTAGGAAAGACAATAGAAAAGATAGAATTTAAAGTAACCATTAGGGAGCACAAGTGAATAAAGAGTAGTGTTTCCAATGGAGTCTTCCTTTGAATTTTTAAAGCATAACAGTATAACCATAGTGCCAGCTGTTCCCATCAGCCATACTGAGCACAAGTAGCCTGGTCATTCCTAAAATTATGCCCATCAAATCATCAGTGGCTTAATTCACCCAATTTTTATCTCAAATTCTTATAAAAAATGGAAAAGAAAAGCAACACAAAAATAAAATATCACACTTCAAAGAATTGCACCTTGATAGGAATGTAACTGGCACAAGAAAAGCAGAGTTCTCTGCTCCCCTCACTGTGCAGCAGAAGTGAGCTCCTCTCCGTGTGACCTGCTGGGGCTGAGAGATGCTGCACAAAGCAGCCTCCAGGTGGGCTGTGGCTTTCCCAGGCAGCTCCTCATCAGCCTGTTGGCACCCAGGTGTGAACACATTGCCTCGTGGTTAGGGAGACAATTCATAGATGGAAGCAGATAGCAGCCTGCCTCCAAAAACTGCCCGTAACGATAGGGAGACAGTTTGGAAGTGAAAGATAGAAGAGATAGGACAAGTTTTTCTGCAGTATCTATCACAAATGTGGGACAAAGGCCACACATTGCATTAATAAACTCTTAGGTACTATGGCAGTCTTGGTTATGCATATATAAAGTTTTTAATACAAGGAGGGCTGTTAGAAGCCACGTCACTACTAAAAGCCCTTACATTCCTGTAATACAACTAAAAGCATGGTCACTGGGTTAGGACATACTCCTCTGATGTATGTATGCATATGTGCTATTCCAAAAATACTTTGCATTTTTATTGCTAGGTAGAACAACCTTTCACAAACACTGGACAAAATGTGTACATAGGTGGTAACACTTCAGTGGAACTGAAGGAGTGCAGTTCGTCTACTAGTGTAACATGATACCTGTTTTCTATGTAATGCCTTGCAAGAAATCTAAACACGGGATTTTTATTTTTTATTACATTCATTTTCCTCTTCCTCAGTAAGTTTTTTCGGTAGCACAAGCACTGAAAGCTGAACAAATCCATAATGTGATGTTTAAAATAGTTACCATTTTTCAGGAGTAATTTTTAGGAGGTGGCAGAGATTGAGAGATTGTTTTCTAAATTAAGAGTCCAAGATTTATGGTCAATTTGAGTGGTACCTGGAAAATTGAAGGAATGGGAAGGAGAGAAAGAAGTAATGGTGTTGTATTCCAAGGCAGAAATAAAAAGCCTTTGTTGTCAAATTCTTATTACCAAGATTTAATACCTTACCTTATTTATTTGGGCAAATACTTACACTTTTTCATCTCAGTCTTGAAATACAGCTCATAAAGTCTGGATCAGGCTATCAATGGGGCCAATTGATCCTCTCATGATATAGCAACAGAAAAAAAAGTCACATCCCCAAGTACTGCACTGAAATTCTACAACTAGCATGGAATGGCATGGCACACGAGCTAGAACGCAAGGCTTACTAGCTCAAGGAAAGATTTGATATACACGTGGTCAATCTTGTAAGAGGTCCAAGATACTATGAGGCTCAAGGGTTTAGGCTGCCTCCATGTTTTTCTACAGAGGTTTTTATGGCACACTCATTTCTGTCTTGCTAAATATGGAGAAACACCTACAGTCATACTGGAAGCACCATCACTATCACTGCCTGTCCTTCTCACCCTTTCCCCATGGGAAAAACCTGCTTTGCTTGGTAGAGATTCAGGGTTGTGGTCACTGCTGCTTTTGACATATGCATATTCTTAAATATTTAAGTTAGAGAGGACAGGGTCAAAGAACATTTCCTTGCAACTGGAGCAGAAGGCAGTGAGTCTGTGGGGATTATTTTTAATTTCCAGAGTTCATTCCAGTGTGAGATCAGCCCTGGAGAAAGCTATCCTCTCCACAGGGATGAGTTTTCCTCCTAGCACAAAGTGTTCCATTTTTCAGAGAAATGTAGTGATCAACAAATGCCTTCTGTATCTTTTACATATCCCAGACAAGGCAATGAAGCATGCTGAAGATAAGCAGTGTCTCCCTGAATCTGATTTAAGATCTATGAGGAAGCCAGCGAAAACATCAGAGGACAGATCTGATGCTCTCACAGTAGGTTGCATTGCTGAGAATGCACGTTTTTAAAAGTCTCTGTTCTTGGAGGCTTTTACATGCTGAAGATATCATAACAGGTACAATGTATGTTCAGAGATCATATAATAATAACAAATGTACAAGTATCTGAGCACAGATGCTCAGCTGGAGATGACAGCAAATACTGCATGCAGAGGTCGCGTCCTGAAAGATTTAGCATCAGCAAGGGATTCAATAGCAGCACCAACCTGCAGCCTTGAACTGACTGGTTCCTCAGTGTGTATAGTGGTGCACACAAGTCAGAGAAGAGGCAGCTCTGGATGATGTGTGACCAGCTGGCATACTGAAGTACGAGACCCTACCCAGGGCGTTGGTGGTTCTGGGCTGTTTCTGACACGTTAGGAGGGCATCGTTATGGAGTGCCTTCAGACTGTATCATGTCCCAGAATCAGACCTGAATGTATTACATTTTCTTTCAGAATTATGGGCTTGATGTTGTGGAATAGACACTTTCAAGATGACGTTATTCCTGATAACTCACCACAGTCCAGCAGGCCCCTTGTGCTCCTACAAATGATTCACTTTCACCGCTCTGCTTTTGTCCTTTCCCATGTAATTATCCCTGAAACTAGTCTCTCATCAAGTAAATAAAATCTGGACAAGGGCATTCAAATTCTATGAGAATGAATATAGCGTTTTCTGAAACCAATCAAACATTTTTTTCAAGCTTCAGTTTTCAGCTTTCCATCACATTTACATTACATGCCTAGTTCATTTTAGCTCAAAGACTTTATATCTAATAGATTATTATCTCTAGTTGTATTGTTATTTGTTCAAAATTTGTAAAAAAAGAAATTAACAATAATCTATAGTTATTCTTGAAGAAAAACGGACCAAAGGTTATTTCTTTTAAAATATTAAATTTCATCTATTTGAAAATAACACATCTGATTTTATACTCATACCACACAATACAAGCCACATTTTGTAGTGTTATAAATCTAAACATCTTAACAAATTCCACGTAATATATTTTACAATATATCCACATATCTTAGAATTTAAAGATAAAATATTTCATTTCCTTTTTCTCAGTGCCCAGAGAATTTTAAGATTTTTCAGAACGTTTCTTAGGTAGAGATGAAGCTGACAATTAAACAGAGAAATAGTTCATCTGTGATGCACAGAACTGTGCTAAAAAAACAGTTATACATAACCTATTTAGTGCTTATCTCCTTATTTGGGCAAATATAGTCAGTCATGTTTCAGTCAGGAAGGATGGAGCATAAATTATTTTGAGCAGAGTTGATATAGGTTTCATGTCTACTCTGTGTACAGAAAATGGCTCACAGTGGTGCCACTGGAGAATGTTTCAGCATGAACTACCACCATGAGGAGCCCAGACAAACGGGTTCTGAGCAGTTGCCCTCTTTTTCTGTGTGTTTCAGAAATACATTTTACAGTAGTAGCAGCAGCTATTTATTTTAGCAGATCCAAATAATGTATCATTGGCTAATTAGGGAAGAGGTATTTCCTAACAATCTTGCAGACAGGGCTTACTAAACAGTTCCATTATTGTTCAGTACAGTTAAAACTTAAGTGCTTCTGAGATGGTACCAAATAGGTTTAAACAACTGAGACAGCTGGAAAGAGGCAGATTTTTTTTATTTGACTATTTTGCAAGCTCCAATTAAATGCCCACAGTTAAGGCACTACCATAAATTATCAGAAAACTCTTCTGCAGTAGGAAAAAGAGCCAAAATAATGCTACTTTTTGTTAAAAAGTTGCAAGAAAGTTTAAACTAATTAGAAACAATCCAAATATCCACTTTTTCATAGGTTAAGGGCTGTGGAAGATGGAACTTAGACTGGAAGGCAGGAAGTGGCCTCTTACACAAGCCACAAACACACTGTTACAAACACTAGCTGTTGAGCAACATACATATACCATCGTTAGTGCCATAAGTGTATCTTAAAGCACTTACTGAGGGGCCCACTTCACCAAAACAACAAAAACTTATGGTGCTGGCTCATATGTGGAGGTAGACTGGGTTGGAAGGTGAAGGGGATTGCTGCCTGGCTGGCATCCCACCTGGCTCAGAAGCTGCTGTCCCAAACCTTGGGAGCACAGAATTACCCAGATGCTGTGGTTTGCAGCCAAAATTTTTAAATTGAACCATATTTGAAGACTTTTTAAAGCAAAATTCTGTCCCACAAGTAGATAAAAGCAGGCAATCAATGAGAGTTAACACCTGAACTGGAAGTGGCTTAAGCCTCTGAAAGACAGACATCTTTGGTTATCACACAAGGATTTTGCCATTCTCGGTGTTCTGTCTCCTACAAAGACAAGTAAAACTACTGCGTGTGAGCATAACCAGTGTAAATCGTTTAGGAAAGCTGAGACCAAGAACCTGAATATAAGAAGAGACTAGTCAGTTGCCCTGGGCACAAGAGCAAAGCTGTTTCTCCTGGTTTGCATTTGACAGGCCCGGAACAGGAATGACTGTGACAAGATGGTGACATTTTGTTTTTCTCTTCTAGTGCATTACTTTATCTAAATTATAAGAAAATTCATTACAAAGAAAACGTTTTACTTGAGGCTCCACATC
The DNA here is from genome assembly GCF_002078875.1 of Numida meleagris. Classification (NCBI taxonomy): domain Eukaryota; kingdom Metazoa; phylum Chordata; class Aves; order Galliformes; family Numididae; genus Numida; species Numida meleagris. Next base: position 82,719,975 of record NC_034412.1, on the reverse strand, counting down.
TTAGCTAGATCTTGTCTTTGCTGAAGTTGTTGTTGGCTGGGTAAAATGTTAGAAAAAAATATGATTTTAGTGAATGGGAACCTCTCCTCAAAATGCACTTCAGTGGGGAAACAAATAAGTTTGATTACAAAGATGAGAAAGAAAGCTGTGCATCTAAAAATGTTGATTATTCATTTTTAAAATAGCTTTTATACTTCAAGATGTATGTTATCATTTAAAGGGAGATAATTCAAAATGAGATTAAATGCTTTATCTCAGGTTCATGAATTAGTTGTAATTATTTGCTTTACCAAAAGCAGACAATTTTTTGTTTGAATTCCTTAACAGACCTCAGAAATCAGTTAGTTGTCTCACCCAGTCATTCTTACAGACATTTCCAGGGAGAAGAAACCCAGCAACACAACTAAGAGTTCAGGGAAAATCTATAACTCGTCACCAAAAGAGGATGTGGATAAATACACGCTCTCCCAGTGCTCTGTATTGCCACCAGACTGTGTCATCAAACACAAAATGGGAAATCAAAGAACAGAAAGAGCCAAGAGCATGGATCTGAGTGTCTTTCCAAAGAAATACATTCCCCATTCATTTTGGGAGCACAAACTCAGCCAAAACTGAGCATTCAGAGATACGAATAGGGAGATTTGAAGGAAGACAGCAAAATGCGGAATATATCATGTTATAAAACAAGTGACACTCATCCACTAGCAAACTGCCAACATGTCATTCTTAATTTGCTGTCTAGTTTTATACTATCTGTGCAGATAGACCAGGCTATTTTCACCGATATCGGTAGAACCTACGGCAAAAATCATATTAAATGCAAGAAGTATGAACTTCAATTTCTACTTCTCCTGCTCTAGCTCACCTGCCCAATTGTGTTTGGGGAAATTCACATTTGCCATTTTGTTGAAAATATCATCTTCAAGACATGATAACTCAGAATTGTTGTGAGATTTCCAGAATCTTAGAGTTTGTCAAAAGTTATGCTGCACTTCTCTTTGGATTCTCTTTGTCAAGCATTGACACAAACTTAACTTCTTTTCAAATTTGTATACACATCTTCTGCAGGGCAAAGTCAAAACTGCAGTGACCAAAGAGCTGTGAATAACATGAGAGAGTCAGCTCTAAAATATGTGAAGGAAATGAAAAAGAAAGTAATAAAACTACATAATGAGAGGATGTTATTAAACGTCCATTAGATTTAGGAGTGTTTATTTTCATTACATCTCTGATACTGGTTTAAAATGGGCCAAATCCAAATGTAGAGCCACATGCCTTCAAGAGAATTCTCTGTCTTCAGCAAATTCCCGAATACTAAAGGTTTAAGAGCCGTTGAGTTAGTCTTTGGATTTTGAATTGATGTATTTGCCCTTTGCATCTTTAGGATGTTGCACAAACTACCTTAATTACTAAATAAAACAGCTCGATCTCAGAGGAGAAGTATTATGTATTTGGCTAAAGAAAAGGGAATCTTATGAAGCAATCTAAATGCCTTCAGGTAATGTAAGTACAATTGCCAGTGGGTTACGTGCCTGCAATTCAGAGCAAATTTTGGACCCATTTGATACAATTAAGTATTAATTATTTCATTTTTTTCCCTCCAAATAGACCAGTAAGAAAAAAAATGAGCTACACCATGATGCAGAACCTGCCTTCCTACCCCAAAATGAATGAGACCATAGTTAGTTGGGCATAGTTTATCCCACTTTCCCATAAATAAGATGCTTCTAGAAAGTAATTGCAACAACAATACTGCTAAACAAGCTTCCACAAAACATTGCAAAACATGGTAGTAGGAACTTGAACACTTAACACAGTGAAGTAAAACTGCCAGTGAGGTAGAGTGTCCATAAAAACCTTCTGACAGAGTCCTATAAAGAAGGATGGCAGGGATCCATGGTGATTTCTCTGGTAACGGGCAGTTTCAGGCTTCCCACGTGACAACCAAAGCCTAGGAAGGAGCTCGCTTCAGGGCCTTCTCCTCAGGAATCTGCAGGCAAGGCTGCAAGAGATGCTGGAGCATCTGTGATGAAAGGAAACACAGCTAAGAACAAAAAGCTGCACTTTCAGCCAAGCAGCTCTGCTGTTCTATGTTTAGGGAAAAAGAAACAGAAATTCAAGCTTTGTGAGATGCAACACACAAACACATGATGCTCCCCTCTCCTCCCCTATCCCAAGCTGATGAACGCAAGAAGGGCCAGAAAAGCCTTCACTCAACAGGCTGAGAAGCCCCAAAGCCTATGGATTCTGTCTGTCTTTTCCTCATAAAGCTATGGGGAAATAAATGCCTATTTAATCACAAAATCAGCAAATGACCTTATGTCTTCACAAGATGGGAGAGGTTCAAACTCTCTCCCAACCTCCTTATACCCTAATGTGTTTCATTCCAAGACAGTCACCTGCACTTCTTTCTTCCAGGAGAGGCATTTTAATTCTTTACTGCTGTCACTTTATTTTTATTTGAAAGAGAAGTTGTCGCAGTGAGTGGGTGTGGGAGCCATGTGACAGGAGACTGCTCAGGCACAGCACATGCTGAAGACATGCCAGGCTACTGCAGGTGATGCTGGAACTGCCCTCTGGTCATCCCATGACCTGCAGGGAGGTGGATGTTCCTCCACTTGCCTCGGGGTGCTCACAAGTAAAGCAGCCTAACCCCTTCTACTTTTTTTCTCCTCCTCCCCCCATACTAAAGGATATGTAGCATCTGTTTTAAAAATGCAATTTTTTTCCTGTTTATTTATTTATTTTCAACCACAGAAGTTTCTTTAAAAGACAGAAAACATCATAAATTACCACAGAAAGCATTTAATGCCTAAAGTACATCTTTCCTCTGTCCTCATTATGTTGTTTTGGTTTTGGTCTGAAAAGCCACAAAGAGAAGCATGTGACAAAGGGAGATGAGGCACTGTCTGCAGGGGATAGACGGAACATGGCAGCTCAATACTATCTAGGAAGGGAAGCATGCAAGAGTAGGATTTTCTTTTTTTTAGGCTAGTATCTGAAGCCTCACTTATCCCAAGGTTGGTTGGTTGGTTTTCTTGCTTATTTATTTAATGCATCTTAGTCTAGGGGAAAACCACGGTGATGCTCCCAAAGCTGCCCCTCCGGGTTCTGCAGGAATCCAGCCTGGCAGACGGATGTGCAGACTTGGAGGAAGTTCAAGTATTTTCCAGTATGTCAATGAATATAACAAGAAATCCCACTATATTCTGAGCAATGCCATAATAATGTGAGGAAGAAAGTAGTAACATTAGATAATCCCCATAGAAGACTAACTCTTTGATCTCCAGCATTTACATGCATGCCTTTACACTTCGTACATAGTAGGCATTTGATTTCTTACCAACAAAATACAGCTACAACCTTCACTTGAATGTTCCAGAAATAAAATTCTGCTTGATCCAGTTTTATGCCTTCTGAGCACTGAGGGAAAAAGTGAGGCCTCAGATGACCACAATGAGTAAATGAACAAGTTATCAGACAAATGCCAAGTGCTAATAATGTCTATTTAGTTTAGCTGCTTCTAAATATTAAGTCAATTATGGGTCTGCTTTCTCCACAAGAGTCAGCACATTATCACGATTTTAATACTTTATCTCCAAACATGTAGGCAAGGCTGACGCCAGGGGTTGTGTAGATAGGCAGCGTTAATAAGAACATTTTCATCGCCCTGTTCCTGTCTGCAATCTGAACAAAACCTACTATTACAAATAAAATTTGCATCAATTCATGTGAATAAAATTCATTCTTCCCTGTGTCCTTGACCCCTCTAGGCCCAGATTTTCTTTTAATTTTTTTTTCTGTTCTGGAAATATTCACATACTTGAGCAAATGGGAAATAATAATATCTGACCTCTCGCGATACTGCCTGTCTGGATCTGTAAGTGCATTTTCAGCAAGGGAGCCATTTCAATGGGTGTCAGTGTAAAGGAAATGACTCACTAGGTTGGCTTATAGCTGCTTGTAACTACAGAGACTGTTAACTAAATCCTAAATAAATAGCAATAAATAATAGAGAATAAATCATGTTTCATTGCTAGCATTAAAATCCAGAACATTCATTATTAAAATTAAATGGAAGCAAATAGTCTGAAAGTCTCTTAGCAGCCATTTTTTGGAAATAAAAGAACTGAAAAATTTGTTAATTGACAAGAAAAGAAAGGAAGAAGTAAAAAGAGAGAAAAAGCCAAAAGGAAGACATTTTCCTAGACAACAATATCAGAGCTCTTCTTTCACAGGCTCTAACTCACAGAAAGCTCAGATTCAGATGCTGAAAGTGTATGTCTCCAGAATACCCCCTCACCTTTCAAGATTTCAAGCACGGTTTTATTCATGGTTGGGAGTCGCAGGAGTAAAATGAGGCAGTTAGAAGCAGGACACATTCCTGGTACATTATAATGCATATTATGCATTGTCTCAGCTTGACTGTGAACAACACACTCGAAAATGAACATCAGCTAATTAGCTGCATACCATATAGAAGGCTTGAGCCTATTTCATTTACTGCACAAATGATTTCAGATTTTTTTCTGCAATGCAGGAGAGGCACAGCCCTCCACCCTTTTCTTGGACTTGGAATTTTACACGTGACATACCCATGCATTCTGGAACAAAACAGAAACCCTGGAAAGCCACAGGCATAAAAATACTAAGAGAATTTCAGCTTCCTTTCTGCTCAAGCAAGTGTCTGAGAGAGAAACTGAAATGTGGTTCCTGCTAAAGCAGTTTGCATCCACACCACAAACGGTACTGCAATGTAGACATACCCCAGGCAGCTGTTAAAAAAAAAAAAAAAGACAGCTCACTCTGGTACCACATACTATTTAAGTATAACAGCACACAGTTCAGCTTCTCATCCATATGGATACCCCACACTGAATTCTGTGCTGCCAAGGGCCCTTAAGCTCACCTCTGAGCTAGCACACCCAAACCCTGTTTAGTTCCCTTTACACTGGAGATATAACCTAAGACTGTGGTTTTACAGGCTAAACTCCTATCTGCCCCATTCTAATGATCCCACTGCTTTTGAAATATAAGTTTTCCATTTTGCCCTCTGACGGACCACCAAAAGGAAGGTGATCATGGGGGAAGATGTCCTCTACTGTCAGCATAATAGCTCTCCTTAGAGCATGGATGTCCAACCTTTGGCTTTGCAGATTGTAAGAGGAGTCCAACTGTCACCCCTGCCTCACTGCACTCACATCCACTGTTTGGCCTCCGTAGACATTCAGCAAGCATCAATGAATGTAAATGGGTGCTATTTTTTCAACATGGAGGAGTTCAGTGACACGTCTTTGCTTCATCCACACTTCCACGTCAGACTGCGTCTCTGCTGCCATCTGTCACATGGCAACAAAATGTAACAGAATATTGGTGTGAGGGTCCAGCCCCTACTGCCATACCACCAAGAGCTGCCTCTGACATCGTGGGCCGATGTCATAATATAGGAGGCATTACTTTGAGAACAGCCCTCATAAAATATATAATATAGTTGATGTAGTTACTTTATAAAGTAACAAAACCTGTTTTGATTTTTAATGATTATTATTATAACATATGAAAAAAGAGAGCAAAAAACCTTTGAAGTAGTGGAATGTGTGACCTTTCTGTCAAATTAATGCATCATGTTGGTTCAATGGCAGTGGCTGCAATACTTAGCGAGCACTCGAGGTGTTCATTAAAGATTTTTGACGAAATTTTACTCTTCCTATGCTTCATCCTTCCCAATAATCGTTCACAAGTATAGGAAGTGCCAGAAAGTTGTGACATGAATGAGGCTTGCCTGGGAAGTGAGGGATATTTCTCTCTGGTAAGAGAGAGCTTATAACTGTCTGGCAAAGAGACATGACCAAATTTTGGATTGCAACTCTGTACATTCCACTTGAAAATTCGCAAGAAGTGTATTTATGTCAACTGAAAACAGCATCACAAATAAACCAAAAATTGATTTTTTTATTTTTTTTTTTAGCAATCTTGAAACCCATTCTCGAATTCCTTCATCACAATGGAAAGCACGGCTGCATATTTTTCTCTGTTACAGGACTGTGTTTAGCCATCATATCAAAATCTGTAATATGATTTGCCATCACTTGAGTTAGCACTGCACTGCTCTCTCTCCTTGTCCTGGTTTCAGCCCAGATGGGGTTCATAGTGCACTGCTGTTCGTTCGATGCTGAGCAGCGGGTGTATGACTGGGCTGGGCCAGGCTGCTCAGCACCACGATGGCATGGGGTGGCTGCACTGTGAGCTGTGTTGGGCTGTGTGTGGCCTGTGGGTTTGACATATCTGCACCTTTGGGGCTGCTGGCTACTGGAAAGCTCCGCAGGCACCATGACGTAAATATAAAGAAATGACAAAAGTTCTGCCATCTCTCCTTGTCACTAACTGCATAATTTCACAGCTCACTCTGAGCCCAAAAACTCTGCAAACACCAGAAAATTGAAAGTTTTAGGAGATGACTAACAGTCTGATGAAATTTGGAGTTACAAATTGGGAAAGCATAAAACAGAAATGGTGTGACTGCAAGAAAGGGCTTTCTTCAGCCTTCCTACCACTGCCCGACTGCTCAGGCAAAGTCTGCATCAAAGCACACTCAGCAGACACAAACTAAGCCAGGCCAAGCAGAGGGCCCCTGTGATCACTAGCGTAGGCCACCTAGCCCTCCTACTCAACATCTACCAAAAAAACCAAGTCCTAGCAATGAGGTGCATACTCAGGGGGCTTCGATACTAAAGCAGGCCTCGCCTTGTCATGTGCACACACAAAGGTTTTGAATAAACACAGCTGGACATCACTGTAATTGTAGCAAAAGACATTTGATTCTGGTGGTGACTGCAGACATTCAGTAAGCAATACAGATGAGGCAGTGAGCTGCCATAGGTCATACTAACAGTTCAAGCACGTAGCAGCATTTTGCAAGCATAAACTAAATTGGGGGGGAAAAAAAGCTTCACAGAGGAACTTCTGACTTGATATACCTGAACATTCTTTTTTTCCCCCATTTCATTCACTTAATAAAACAATAATTAAAATGGGAGAAAAATGATGAAAATCTGTTGCTGAATTATAGCAACCTGTAGCTAATATGAGATACTGCTCAGGAAAATAGAAAAAGCAACATATTTATATTCTTGGTCATCAGCTATGCAAGGGTTGATCTAAATCACAGCTGTTGTTGACAAGTGATCCTCCTTGGACGTATAGTTGAGGAGGATGGGTGCATAAAGGGAAATTCCTTCTTTGCTTAAGGTAATTCAAATGCAGTTTGTGGGCAAATTCATTGGACAATTAAGTTGTTTATGCCTCAAAAGCAGACTTCTCTCAAATCAGGTCTGTGTTTTCCCTTGAGTATTGGTACAATAAATAAAATGTAAGCTCCTTCTAGCTTCCCTTGTAATTCATGTATTGAGAGAAAAAAATAAATATGCTTATGTTTAATGAATTTCAAAATTCTCTTCCTATTCCTAAAACTGAGGTACAACCTGACATCAGAGCTGTTTCACTGTTTATTCCTCTGGAGCGACAGCAGATTGTAGTTGTCAGTCTGATTTTTCTTTCTTTTTCTTTTTCTTTTTTTTTTTTTTTTGAAGTAGTTGTCTCTAAAATAAAATCTTTCAAAGCTGTAAAGTGACATATGAAATTCTTGTCCTTTGATTTCTCTTCCCTTGCTAATGCTCTCAGCTTTGTTGTCATGAGAACGTACATGCTAAACCCCCTAGAGTGAACCTCCACGGCACCTCTTTTGATATAGTAGATTGGACATTTCTTACTCTTTATCATTTGATCTCTGAAATTGTTTGTTAAGTTTTCCTCCAAAGGAATGTTTTTATTGATTGCTTCTATGGCTGTGAAACATATTTTCTATATTAACAGAAATGTTTGCATTTTCTCTTTGTAAGTTCAGAGGTAGAACTCTAGTAACACAATTTTATTCCTTTTTCCAACTTATGTCTATATTAAGGATCTCCTAACCTTTAAGGCAGACATTTTCAAATCAATTATGTTGTTTTTCAAGAGGGAGGCTAGGGAAGAATTGAGAATCCAAGCTAAATTCTATTTACTCTTTCACAATCATGAACACATTTGCAAGTATCTGGCTTGTAGAAGTCTGGACAGAATGAACAAGGAATATAATTGTGGAGTCTGAGACAGGAAAACAAATTAGAGAGACACTATATAATAAGAATTTCTAACCGCAATTTAGCTGTTGTAGTGGTGCTGTTGTGAAGTACACATGAGGAATTATCCATAAATAACTAATTCAATAATATCTAGTTCAAAAAAGTGGTATAAATGAACAGCATCAAATATTATGTTTCATACTGTTAGAATGAGAGAACTGGAAAGTAAAATATTGGGTATATTTTTCAGTATTGTTTATGTTGGATGTAAAATTAGTAAAGGTCTCAAAAAGAATTTTTCCCATATTAGGAAGTCTCAAGATTTCAGAGTTTTATGCTTGCCTGTGATACTCTAATCACTAGAGCTTAACAGCATTGATATTCATTAAATAAATCAAAAACAGGTTTCCTGGGAGTAAGGAATTCAGGACTGTGCTCACAATCTATATGTTTGAAAAAATCCTACTAAGGAAAAGGAGCTCTCATTGATCAGCTGTGATCTTTGCCTCTTCTGTAATTATGTCAAGTAGAGCACACCTTATTTGGGAGTTGCACATGCATAAATATTGACAGAACATGTTTTAATGTGGTCATTATCTCTTCTCAAAGGAGAAAACTAAGGAAAAGCAAAGAAAGAACAGCAATATTTTTGCAACATTTTCTTTGACACATATCTTGTAAATTAAATGAAATCAATTATTTTCAAAGAGCCAGAGACAAATCTAATGTTATTTTAAGCTTGGAAGGGATAGGAGCAAGCAGGAGCTCACACACATGGAAACAATAGTCAGAATACTGTGTTCTTCATCCAGTAAGAGCAATGTATTCTGCTCTTCATCTCTCCTAAATGAATGCAAGACTGTTTCCATGAACAACTGATATATTTTTCTCTATCAGTTTGAGAGTTCAGAGATTACAACTGCAAGGCACAAAAACATACATATAGGGTTTCTTTGGGTTTTCACTGATTTTAACTTAACTGTATCTGATACTTGTGGCTAGACTCTTGCTCACCATAGAGAAGTGCTCATCTTTCAGAGACAAAGGAGAAGGAGACAAGGGTGAGACCTCATTCCAGCACAGAGCCTCCTGTCACTTTGACTGCAAAGGGAAATGCCCAGTTTGCACACCAAGCAGAGCAGTCAGTGCTCTTCAGTAAGTTTGGTTTATGAAGATGCCACTCTATTCTTTGTCCACTTCATATTTTATCTTCTCAGAACCATTTTGTTACATGGTTTTCACAAATTTCAGCAATATGCATAATTCTATGTGTTCTGCATGGGGATAAAAGGAAAATGGGATCCAGATCTGGGTTGTCCAGTTCCAACTGTTCTGAGCTGAATGTAATCCTAGGTGCACAAGTCAGTGGCATCCTTACTTGATATACAGGTTTTGAGGAAGAAGAATTTACTTTAGGCTTAAATAGCACAATATTCTATAGCTTAAAATTCTATAGCATTTACCTCAGACCCACACAGGCAAGGGTTTTTAAATCTATTTTTGCAGCCAAGCAAACTCACAAAACACTGTAGACATGAAGAGGTATGTTCCAGCCCCTTCCAAGTATCAGTTGTCTTTATAAGAATTGCAAAATGATAAAATCTTTTGTGGTAAGAATGAAGGAGCCTCAGTGAGAATTTTAAAGACATTGAGACATTAGAAACATTTGCAGCCACTTCATTGATTTTTAAAAGAAACCTAAACAGTGCAATTGTCAGCTAATTAAAATGGTTGTTTGAAGTTGTGCTGAATTTCTTGTTGAGGATCACTACTTTCTTTGCAGAAAATTTCGGTACTATGTTTTAAGATTTCAGATGAAGAGAAGAGTTGAGTGGAGCCATAAAGCTATGCAGCAACACCAGCATCCCAGGAGCATGGACCTTTTGGGTATAGACAATTAAAACAAATACTATCAGTTGGGTAAGGACTTGAACACTTTCTGATAAAAAAGTTAGTCTTATAGACTAGTATTTCTAGAAAGAAAAATATCATAAACTCAACAAAGAAAGGAAGTGATATTTATCTATCTTCTTATGTCACGTATTAAGAAGAAATAGTTCTGAAGAATAAAGTTTAGAGTTTCAGTTACCCTCTCTACTTGAGACAGCTTATGATCCTGGCACTTTGCAGCACTTGCTAGTATTATTTCTTACTGATATTCCCTAGGCACAAATGTGATTAAAAAGACTTCTCAAAGGTCACTGGGCAGAACATCTATTCTCTGTCCTAAAACATGAATTAAAGAAAAACAGAGCAGCAAAGAGGACAGCTGAACCACTGACGTAACAAAGCTAGAGGAATTTGAAGATCTGAACTCAAGACACTGTTCTTATCTGGCAAGACAGACATGGCCAAGTTTTTGAGATGCAGATAAGCGTATATTAAGTCTTCAACATGCCTAAGCATTTCAGCTTGTTTTTTTCCCTTTTTTTTGAAATCTCATTTGCTTTGTCAAGTGCCTACAGATCTCTGAAAACCTGTTACTTAGTCTCCAGAGGAATCATGATACTACCTGTCTTAGGTGCTGAGTCTCCTGAACGTTCATTTCAGAGACTCTAGAGTACACGTTAGTGTGGTTAACAGCATAATTTTACATGTATATATTTTTATAGCCCATGCTATGATTCAAGGCAACAAAACAAGGCTTAACTTAGACAATTAGAGCTGGACAATACAACTGACATCACTTTTCAAAGTATAGCTCTTACTCACTTTTCCAGATAGCCCTTGGGCAGATTCACGCATTAAACGATGTAGAGTTCTGATTTTATTGTAATGTGAACCATGAAAATAAAGAAAAATAAATAACTGCTTTTGAAGAGTGCGAATAGACAATTATCTTATTATGATATTTTAAATGCATATTAAGAGGTTAACCTCATATGACAGAACCAAGAAGTATGATTATTTTTTTTAGGTTATTCAGTTGACGGTTCTGGATTGAAAGTGAATTTATTAATGCATTAACAGCTAGAACAATCAAATTTCTATCCCTAAGCACTGTAGGCCAAACAGATAAAATTATTCACAGTTCAAGCATTCTCTGGCACTCTCTAGTTTTGAGCAGAGTCATTCAGGAGTCTCTAACTTGCATTCCTGGGTTACTACACTCTGCTAAGATATGTGTGGAGAGAAGCAGAATTGTGTCCATGCCTGTACCAAAGCTCATCCACCAGACAGGTTATTGTCCTGCTGGTAATGGACAATTGACTATAATTGCTTTTATTTTCTTAAGCATATAAACTAGAGAAAGTGAAGAGGAGACAAAGGAAAAGTCTAAGATGAAATCAGATGTGATCTTTTTGAAATGGGGAACATTTCCATGGTTTTAATTAGAAGCGTAGGAACTAGGGTTAAGCAAGCTTGAAGATACCTGTGCTTTCAGCTGAGCCTGGTGAAACTTTCAGAAGTCTGCCTGCTTTACAGCACATAGATTTTATAGCCTCTCACTCCATTAAAAAAAATGAATAAATTAGAAGCCTCAAGGCAGCCACTTATTTAGAAGCAATGAAAATCCAACCTGTCTACCTTGAAAGCATTTAAAGGCAAATGTATTTGAGCAGAAATGAAAGCATAGTAGAAAGAATTAAAACACTGTTACTTTGCTCTAATCTATGTTGCTGCTCATGGCACTAGTCTGAAGACTGAGAATTCACTCCTGGGTTCTAATATTTAACAAAATGACAAATACCGGTGTAAAAAAAGAAATAGCTGGTCTTGTGAACAAGCCTATCCCATGGCAACATCAAACTATGTAAAAAACATACTGGACCATTCCAGGGAAGTAAAAAAATCAATTGTATCTGCAAAATTACCAGAGCATACAACAGACACCAATACAAAATTCTACTAAGGCAAGAAATCTTCTCTTTCTTACTGTTGGGTCCCTATTCAGACTTCTAGTCTCAGTATGAATCGTGGAATGGAAAGATGATAACCTAATCTGAAAGCTTAACTAATCATTTCTGAGCCTTAATTGTACATTGAAGCGTTCACTTAAAATAGGAAAAAAAAAAATTTAAATGTATCTATACTTCTTTCTTTCAATGGCCACTATCAGATGCATAGATATGTCATAAGATTTAGGTCAGACATAAGATTTAGGTCAAAAGTTACTATTTGTTGTATTCTTGCAACTTGCAGAACAAGACATGAACAAATACAAAGTAAGCTCAGCCACAGACATTTTTAACATGAACTTATTAATTGAATAAACCTGTGACTCAGGTCTGTCTACAGTCTCAAGCTCACACATTTCAGATTTGAATCACTTTCAGCATAGAAGAATTAGGTGAATGCAAGATTAAACTAAAACAAGGCAGATCAGTAATGAACTCAAAAAACATAAGCCTTACGTACCGGTATCCCCATGTGTGTTTTTTAAATACATTAATGTGTGTGTGTATTAGTTGCTGTCTCTCACTCCTGGCAAGCATCCAGCATTGCCTGGCTCTAGGAAATGCTAAGCAACTCCTACCCCCACCCCTGAATATCTACTTATATAGTAGAATCGTTAGTAACTTGAGCAACATGCTTCATATTAAGGACTCATCAGCTTCAAAGATACTCTTAAAAATGGGAATTAAACACTTACGTTACATGCTTTGGAAGTTCTTTTCTGTGTCTCTTGATCATCATCAAAGTTACCCTACAAAAATATTTTTCTCTCAATTTTAGATCAGTATTAGAACTAAAAAAGATTCTGTACAATATTTTAAGACATTAAAGAAAGCATATCTTAGCATAAAATTCAGCTTACTATAATACTGCCTTGGTGTTCTACATTTCTAACAACGTTCACAAGACTGTTTATTGAGAATGAAGAAAGAAACCATGGTAGGGGAGTGTAGCTTTACAACATAAAAAAACTCATTATTGGAATACTTTTGCATTTTCTGTTAATTTTGGGGAGGACAAAGCATCTTATCAAGATCAAAATATGGAAACTCTTCTGCTGCTTCAATAAAAAAAACATAGTTTCTTGTGTCTTCTGTCCATCCTTGTCTGCCTTGTCCATTTTGCCGCTGATCAAAGAGTGAACTTTGTAGAGGTTAGTTTTGAGTTTCTCCCACTTCTTTCTACTCTTTGTACAGGAATGTCTAGCAGACATTAAAATACTGAACAATCAAAAGAAAGACTTCTTCATGCCAATTAAAATATGGAGGAACTCAAAGTTTTTAAAGGTAGCCATTTCCCACAAGACTGCTATTCTAAATGATGAGCTTCAGCTGGAAAATGAATCTGTAAAATTTAAGAGACAAGCATTCCACTCTGTGGGATTTTACCTAATATAAGGAGGCATTCACCCAGATCAATTGAGTATGCCAAACATAACAGAAAGATACATATTCGTTTACATGGAACAGATTTATTAGGATGGTTAAAATAAAGATGCTCATTTAATAGGATTTACAAATAGAGATTGTGCTCCATATCCACTGGAGTCAAGAGAGTTAGAAATCAACCTAATTTTATAAATCTGATCAGAGATTTATTTCCTTGCTCAAAAAAATACCTGATCTTAAATCCTTCTCAAGGTTTTAATCAAAACGCATATCATGCAACTTCTTCCAAAATTAACAGTGTTCATTTTCCAAATTCAGGGTCGATGTTATGTTAATATTTCGTAGGATTGTGACCACATACTAAATGGCATTGTCTTCATTTTCAGCAAGAGAAATGGATTTAAACTATATTTGCCATTAGCTGCGAAGGGACACAAAAGGATATAGAAGAAAGGCAGGAAAGTCTTTAAAGAGAATATCTAATTTAGGTGACTTTCAAAAAATTGCATTTGAAAAAAGTGTCAGTGTTATTTAGCTTAAGATGGGAAGCTGAACAGAAATTTAAGTGACAGGGGTCTTTTTTACAAAGAGATAGTGCCATTTTTTAGCAGATACATTTCTCTTCACAGGTTTTTCAAATTATATGTTCTTGTGAAGGATGTTAAATGTCTGGGTTGTAAATTTCAAATTGTCACTGCATGATGAACTCCAAGATGAGGAAGGAAGGAAAGAATTACTTGTTTTTAATTTAGGCTGAACATAAGCTATTGAAAATTCATATTTCATTTGCGGATTTTGCTCTACATTCACAGGAGCTAGAAGTGCTACTTCAAGGCTCACTAGCAGAAATACCACAAAAATTTCTAAGTTACAATGCTAATTTTTTACTATTTTGAGGTAAAAAACAGAGAATTTCCATTTCTTAAGAAATTTTCAAGAAAGAATTTTTAATGTCTGCTGAGTGTTAAACTCTACCTTCTTGACTAATAAACTCCTTACATTTCATTCAGTATGACTGGTGCACGATGCATAACATTAAAGCAAATTAAAGTGTTCAAGCACAAGAAGTTACACTCATTCCGCTAAGACTCTATTGAAAACTTTTAAAATGGAAATTCATCAGAAGCAGCTTATTTTCCATACAAAGTTTCATTCTAAACTTTAGTTTTAAAGAAGGCCAGACAGTCATGCTGACAAAACATGATGAGGTTTTACCTAAAATTTTACATCTGTAAAGACTATGAAAAGCATGTAACATCAGCATGTTATGGACTTGCTCCAAAGTCTGAACTATAACTTGATTTTGCAATACGTTAAGTTGCTGATATTTGACAGGGAAATGAGAAGGCAAGATTTTCCCTAAGGGTCATAAGAACATTTTTGGTAACAATGTGTGTCAGGGGTCTGCACCATCAGCATAAGACTTGAAGATATTTAACAGTTTAGAGAACAGTGATCTTCCACACCGCTCAGTCAACCACTTATGTGACTCTAGGCAAGCATGAGGTTTCTGTTCTTTGAGCTACCCACAGCCCTTCCTTCTAGTACTGCTGAAAAGCTCATGTAGCTTGTCTAAAGGACTTTGAATCTCCTGAAAAAGGATGCAAGCTATTGCATATGGTCCAAATCGATCTTGGCTCAAGAGCTGTTTATCTTGGAAACAGCAAAGCATCCAGGCTTGTTACTGCAAAAGCCCCATTCTTTGCAAGAGATCCAAAACAAAGTACTACAGTAAAAGTAATGGGGAAAAGAGCTAGTTTGTTCTCCTGATTGTCTTGATAAGACAAGTTGTAATTACTCTGCCAATAACAGAGGCTGATAGAATAGAGAAAATATGGTTACCATCAACAAGAGAAATAAATCCCAATTTACCACTATAGGAGAAAGTAATGGAGAGACTTCTGATGGATTAAACAATGTCTTTTTCCCCTCACTCTTCTTAGACAAAACATGCAGCAATGAGCATTTATACGTTCTTTAAAAAGAATTGTTAATGTATCTTTTCTGTAGCAGAATGCACTATGCTGTGTAGTCTAATTCAAAAACAAAATTGAAGAAACTAAGTAAAATTGGGAAATTAGAGTACTGAAGGAAGGGAAAAATCTTGAGCAAGTACTTCCCTCTACATTAGATTCTGAAAATAACATTACGGTTTCATATAGATGTGAAATACAAGCATATTCTACAGATAGTTGTGTTCCCCATGTCTTCTATCGGTGGAGTTCATTCCAGTATACCAGAAAAAAATATCACAGCAGCCTCATAGCCACCATTTGCTGCACACTCCTGGCAGTTTCCAAAATGTCTCAGAAGAGAACGCATTCCAGCTGTCTCCTGCACTCATCTTCTGCCTGAGAGGCAAGCGGAACAATACAAGGAGAACAAAGATACTCCTCTAACAAAGGCAGCATTAAATACCACCAAGGAAATAAGAAACAAAATATTCCCTTCAAACATGGGGAAGGCATACAAGTTCACATTTTTTCTTCTGTGTGTTTTCTTAGTAAGGGTTTGTGTATCTCAGAGATTAAAAATGTAACACATACTTGCTGCAGTTGCTATGGTAATTCTCTTGTGTTTTTTTATTATTTTTTATTATTATTATTTAACTGAAGAGCACTGTAAATAGCTATATAAATGTCCAGAACACAAGACACAGCCTTGCCCCAGGCATCTTTTATTTACACATCCCTCTTTTCCAGCAAAACTTTATTATTGTTGTTTTTAATGAATATGCACACTATATGCATTGAAGCAAAACTGAAGCAGAGAGGTACAGGAAATTGAATCCCCACTAATGAACAGTGTGGTATTTGAAACTATTTCAGAACCCAAATGTCACAGATGTACAGGTGGAAATTCTTTATCATTGTATGAATTTGGAGATGGATGAACAGAGTTTGTCAGAAGAATTAGCATTAAAACAGCATCAAGTGACCAGCAGTGGGAAGGGACTCCAATGGTAGATCTCCTGGTGGGAGATTCAGGGAAGATTCAATGGCTTGACATGAGCACTTGCTGCCATGCCCATTGAAGGGGACCTTGTCATGTGTCAGAAAACTGCAAATTAAAAGCAGCCAAAATTTGGAATATACTTACAGTTCTTTTAGTCATCTTAATTTGATAGGACACTGAGAATACCTGTCTGCTTTGACAGGCATAGGCCCTAGGCAAGTATCATTAACAGAGGAAGACACGCTTTTCTGGATGATTGCAGATATGCAGTTCCAAGGGAAACAAAGTATTAAGAGTCAGACTGGACTTGAGGATGGTGTATATCCCCAGCCATCGCTTTCACGGCAGAAGATACTCAAGCACAACCATAGCTATGCAGAGCTACCCCAGTAAGTCAAGCCAGATCCATGTTCACTAAAGCGTTTGCACCAAAGTCTGGAAGTGTCTGCATTATGTGCCTGTGTGCATTCAGCGCTGTTGAGAGAGAGCAGTAACACATAAACAGTAATCCATCACAGTGTGGGTGGAGCAATGCTCAGGAGAGCAATTTTCGCATGCAGAAAGATGCAAAATACTGAAGCTGCAGGTTATGAAAGAAGAGCTGATTAAAATGGATGGTTGGGGCAATGGAAGGAGAAAGGTAAAATGTGAAACAGAAAACAGCAGATAAAAGAAATCAGAAGTAAGGAAAAGAAGAGAGGCAGAAGGAAAAAAAAGGAAAGAGAAGAAAAAGAAAAGAAGATGGAAGAAAAAAGATAAGAAAACAGTAAAGAAATGAAGACAAAATTTTTCTTACAGCGTGTTTCTTGGTTAGGGATATTGCACCTTTCTACACTTCTCTGAGGAGTGTGATCTTAGGTCTTGTACATCTGCCTTTATGGGAGAAACTTCAAATACACTTTCTCCTCTCAGAAAAGCCCCAGCCTGCAGTAAGTGCTGGGACTGCACTTGCTGGCTGGCTCTCCCCCATCCCTTCCCCCATTTTGGGACCACCCAAGATAAAAGCAGTCTCCTCAACAAAAAAAAAAATAAATCATATAACAGAAGGAAGTATTCCCTTTTTTGTAAAAACAACAAAACAAACAAAAGAAACCCCACATTTTCTCTATCAGTATTCATGTGTCTTATCTAAAGGCAGACCAGCTCCTGAAAGGAGTACGGACAGATCAATTTTATCTAGGTACCTCATGGATCCTCCAAAACTATCCCACTACTCTCCTCAAAAAGTGAAATCGCCAATTTATTCTTCTTCTGCCTTCTTGAATTTTCTCACTAAAGAACTTTTCAAGTTTGGGTGAAACAAAAGTTAAAATTGATCAAATTGTATAAGTAGAATTACATCTGAGAGCAACTGTTTTAGGAAGTGGGTAAGGTGTGGCTCTGCTTTTATTCTTACAGTCTGTTTTCCCTTGTCAATTGCCCTAGCGCACTAAGCATGTAATTCTCTATTGCAAACAACTTATAGATAGGATTCCCAATAAAACAAATATATGAAAGCAGATTAGCTCCAGAGTACGCTTATTGAGCAGAACAGCAACACAAGTATTTGCAGAGCAGTCCAGCGATAGAAACCAAAGGCAGTTTACTTTCTCTTTCCTCATGAAGCTCCCGCATCTCTCTAGTCCTATCAAACTGCAAAAGAATTAAGCCACACTTTTTTTATTGCTTCTTCCTCACGTGTCAGTTACTCAGTTGCTAAGGGAACACAAAATGCAACTGCACAGCTCCAGCATAGCAAGGTTCAGCTCTGACTGATAGGAATGGCAGAGAAATCCAACTTGCTGAACAATGGCAGTACATTCCCAGACAAACAAAAAGGAAGTCAATGACTATATTGTGCCTAAGAGAATCTCAAGCCATGGTTTTGAATGTTGTTCCATGCTCTGCTGAGCAGTGGTGTTTTCTCTGTTTATAATTTGCTACCCGTACCCTATAGCACCTTCTGTTGGCATCTCTTCACTCTCCCCTCAGGACCACTTTTAGGGATTTCGCAAAGATGCAAGGAGCTCACCCAACTGCAACCACAACCAGCAGGCTCTGCTCCCAACCTGTAGCAATTACAGCATGATTGATTACAAGCTACACCCTCCAGGATCAGCCCCTGTGCTTCTCCTTGAGATGCCTGATCACAGCCTGACCACACTCCTTCCCACAGCTACAGGCAGAGCTTCCTACCCTGGGGCAGTTACCCTGACCACCATGTGGGTAGAGAAGTGCACAGAGTGGATGTGACTTCCAGTTCCTGGCCGAGTTCTAAATATGAATGTCCATTTTTTATTTTTATTTTTTTTTTGAAAATGAAGTTACTGTACTGCTGATTCATTACAAATATCAGTCCGTCTGCGGGCCAAAAATACTGCTGCTTGAAAGGCAGCAGCCCCAGTGGGGAAGTTTTCAGAGGCAGAATGAAAGACAGATTTGGAGGACTTGCAGCTGTGTGCTCCAAACTTGATTTTAGTATAATTAAGATTTATTATTTGGGAAGCACTGACAATGTGGTCAGCTAAGTAGAAAATGCAAATAGACTGCAGTTAATAAGGTCTCAAAGAAATGGCATCCAGGAAGCACATGCTTGCTCATGCCCCTGGAAAAAAGGAAAAAAAAAAAAGATCCATATTTGTGAGCATATGCACATATGCTTGCTTGTAAGAGACATGGTGATGGCTTTTTATTGATGTTTATTGCTTTGGGTCTTTCAAAAGCAGTTAGATTTCAGGAGAGATTTGAATCTGTGTCATTAGCCAGTATCCCAAGAGCTAATAGTGCCACTGGCAAGGGCAGGCTAGCTAAGAACAACTATTTCTATTATCTTCAACATATTTATTGGTGGTTGAGATGAAATGAAGGGGACTTAATATATATCTATGCCTGTTCTTTCTTAATCAGGGACTAGGCAAACAAACAGCAGAAGCACCCACATAAATCTCACTAGTCCTCTGAAAAAATGGCATTTGACATTTTTTGCAGTTAGAAATGTATTGTGTGAGTTTATATATTTTCACTAGTGCTGAGAAGTTTTTCTTGTGATCATAGGCATGTTTTTAACGTACAAGAATTCAAATGTTTGTTAGAAAATTTGAGAATACATCAGTTAGAGCTCACACAGCACTACAGCCTCGCCTGCTTTTCCAGAATTCCAGTCTTTCTATTCCCAGGCATTAAAAACATTCAAATATTACTTCAAAGAAAAAAATCAAACATAAAATTCCCGATCATATGCTTAGCAAGAATCTTTGATTCGTTCATTTAAAAAAGAAAATTCACTTCCTCTCAATCAGAAAGAAAACAAGAAATGCTCACTGTACATAAAGCAGGCAGCAATTTAGCAACCAATTAATCTACCTATGATATTTAAGTGGAGTTAAACATACCAAATGACACTGAGGAAACACACTCCAGAAAATAAAAATACTGTTATTTCACCACATTTATGATTCTAATCTACACTGTTTATGGTTTTATGGCAATAAATTCTAAATTAGTTCAGGTTCTAATTACAAAAGAACAAGTTTAATCATATATGACAAGTATGATTTCATATTGATCATATCTATATAAAGGCGTGTTTTTCAATTTATAGCATTTCAAAGAAAAAATGACTTATGTTGATCCACAGCATTCCTGAGGGAGCTGGTTGGTCGTTTCTCTGGGTGGGTAGAGAAGGAATGCTTTTTTTTCCCTTACGAATATTACAACGATAGTTTCCAGGACGATAACCCTAGTTAATGTCTGATGCTTTCACTTTGCTTTTACATCTCTGTTGTACAAATGTCAGTGATTTTAGCACTGAGCTTAACCTTTACACGTTTTTCTCCTCTTGCTCCTGAAACCTTGCTCTCTCTTTCCTCTGCTGGGTTTAGACAGCAAACCAAAATGCATCCTGCACACACACACACTGCTGCCTGAATTCCTCCAAGGCATTTCATGACAAGTCTACTGAGTGTACACCAGCTCCAAAATCCCCCTCGATCACTTGGAGGAGTGTTACAGACAAGGCAGAAGCCACCTTCGTGTGGACTGCAGTTACCGGGGAGGCCTTCAGACACCTTAGTGACTCTTCACAAAAGCCTTCTGGTACAAAAATCCACATTACCTAACAAACGCTAAAATCCAGAAGTGCAGTTACAAGCACAAATCTTTTGTGAATCACTCCTTTTTTGGATAACTTCAAGCACAGGCTTTTTAAGATCAGATATAAACCAATACTCTCCATACTAAAAAAGAAATTCCACCCTCCTTACTAAAGCGCTATTCTGCAGTCTGATATCTCATCTTTAATATCTACATTATCTCAGGAAAAGTTGACCATTTTTAGGGGCTCAAGGTAGGAACCAGATGTTGTCCCACCATTTGATGTTCTCAGTAAAGGGCAAATAGAAATAACCTGAAGATACTTACGAATCATTTCTAGTTAACTACGGCTATACGACAGCAATTCTTTCAAACACAGTTTGTATCTCTGTAGCCAAACGAATCTCAGTGTAGTGTTCATCCTGTTTTCAGAGAGCGAAATGAAGTAGAGAAGTGAAATGATGTGACTCCCCAAAGTCAGAGAAGCGCTGCAGACCAACACAGTCACGGAATGGAAAGTCCTGAGCTGCTGTTTCACCTGTTGAGCCACGTTGCTTCCCCCAGGAACTGGAATACTAATTATTGACCACGTGTGTCAGGGTAAATGATCTCTATCTATCTGATAAGGGCTTGCTTTTCTTGAGTAGCATTGCATGTTACTGCCTCTCTGTGCAGCAGAACACACAGCTGGTTTCTGAGTTTCTCTGCTCATTTCTGATTGAAACCTCAACAAAAATATCAGTTTGTCAGTTGATGCTTTACAGTATGCATTCCATAGGGCTGACAAACGTTATGATCCTTGGTGGTAAATGGCGAGCCTAGATGTTTATTTAAACCTGTCCGCTCCCCTCTGGTTCTGGAAGCTATGAGACTCCTAAGGCTGGGCTTAAGAAAAAGTTGTGAGCTAAGGGGACAAGCAAAAATTCCAGACAGTACAAAGGAAGGGTTTTGCTTAGTGTGAAATACAGGGACAAGTTACCAGCCTAACAATGAAATAATCTGGAAAGGGATCTCTGAGCGTGGCCAGGTCCAAGAGAAGCTGAAATGAGCCCTTTTGCACGTTTGTTTTTTTCTCCTGCTGCTTTTCTTCCACTCCCAGAAAAGAAGATCACTCAATCCCACTTTTATCACTCCCGGAATACAGTGTAAGACCCTAAAATGAAAAAGAAAAACACCAAGAGGATACCGTGAATGGAGCCCAAGTATCTCTATTTTCCTAGCATCTTGTTCACCCATTACAGCCATACCTTACAAATCCTTCAATACTTCATCTGCACAGGCGCCACCAGCAAGTCTATAACAATTTCTTGGAACGTGCATCATTGGGGAAAACTTTCTCAAGAGTTTTTGTTGCTAAACTCTGAAAACATAGAAAACTATTGATACTGCAGGTCACTTCATATTGCCCACCAGCCATTCCATCTTTTGCCACTAATGCATACATTACCAGCTCAAACAGCAAGTTATCAGTGATAATGCTTTTAGAAAGAATTGTATTAATGTTAAATGTTTTGATACACACATGTACATGTTACATACATTCAGAATTCAACTAAACTTCAACTGAAAGTGATCAAAAATCTCTTCTGAATTAACCAGAGCAGGATCAGGCTTTTCCTACAATAACTGACATCTAAATGCCTTATCTTCACCCCATTTTCAATCCAAACCTAGTGAAATCAGCAGAAAAGGACTTCACTGTAAGAACAGTTGGTCATTTATTCAAAGTGAATAGTTTGACATCGTTTCAACAAATCATCAAAAGACCGGGTGGGAGAAGTGAGAAGTCATCTAGTATATTCTCTGCTTCAGCAGAGGATCAAATATAACTACCACGTTCCTGACAGATGTTTGCCCAATCTGCTCTTAAAATCACCCTGTGACAGTCATTCCACAATACTGTTATGCACTTTCTTCCCCAAAGAAATTATTCTTATAGAAAGGAAGTAATCTCTATTATCTAACCTGAATCTGTCTCTCTGCAGTTTATGAGCAGCATTCTCCCTACACACAACAGACAAGAGCAACGCAGTCCCTACCTTCTACAGGTCTCGCCTTCATACTTGAAGTGTACTGTACCTTAACGTCAATTTCTTCATGCTTCATCTTCTCTAAGCAACTCTACATCTTTCAGCCATTTTGCTCAGGACACTCACCCAATCCCTCTTGTTACAGCCCTCTGGATTTCCTCCAGCTGATCCACATCTTTCTTAAAGACTTGTAAATGGACACAGCTCTCTAGCTGAGGCAGCACCTGTGCTGATCAGGACAAGCAATGCTCACTCTCCACGCTCCAGTGAAACATCTTTCCTCAGGATAAAAAGTGAAATATTCACACCATTGCTGTGTCCATGTGAAAGTACAGCTTGCAAGGTACTGCGCTTGTCTCAGAGCTGCAGGACTGTATCTCAGTCACTTTTTTATCAGCCTTTGTACAGCTCTTCATCTCTAACCCTGTGATTCTTCTCCTTGAAGTGCATCCTTTTCTCAGGTTATTTCTCAAGACCAGTTTGAACTGTATCTACTGCTTAGGAGAAAAACTTAGGTTTTCCTCTCAGCTAGGCACTGTAAATTAGCAAGTCCTTCATTGCTGAGAATCTGCAGCACAGTCACAGCCATGAGAGCCTCTTACAGAGCCCAGCTGAAGGTCTGCTGTGGCTGAGCAGAACCACCAGGCGTGCTGCATTAGTTCCGCTTTTAGAGGTTTCACCTTCTCTGTGCCACAAGACAGTGACAAAATCTTGATCACAGCTTGGATGTATGATGCTTACCTTATTAAGCATAGAAATTAGACAAGTTTGACACAGCTAGTTCATAAACCCATGCTAACTTCCACTCTTTCCCTTGTTATATGATTGTTAACAACCTTTCAGTATTGGTTGTAGTGTTTTTCCAGGAACTGGTGACTCTCACAACAGTGAATGTTGTGTGACTGCCTGAATTCCCTGAGTTTTTCCCCCGTGCCTGCTGTGCTGAAAGCTCCCCACCACCATCACCTCAAGGATGCAACACCAGCTCAGGGCTGCAGCACTGCTGACACCTATTCCTGAAGCTCCCCATGGCAAATTTTAGCAGGTCCAGCCAAATTTAACATGGGCATATATTTCATTTCTATTCATTCCATATTTATTGCTATGTCTCACTGGTGTATATTTTTTTTAGCGAGGGGGGGTGTCTTTTTTTGTTGTTTTTATTTAATTCTAAACTAATCTTCAAAATATTTTATCTTGTTCAACCAGGATACCAAATACAATATGAATTGCTTAATGCATACTCTGATTATTCCCTGCAGCACTGTGAACATTACACTGACTGACACATCAGCAATAAAATGCTGCACAGTAAAAAAAAGTCACTAAAAATCTAACACGTTAATTACAGAGGGACTTCTATGAAATAACCCTGAATGAAAGACAGATTGTGGGAGAAACCGCTAAAACAAATGCAAAATCAAGAGTGTTTTTATTATACTTTTCTTAATGGTTTAGTTGAAAAATATTTTCCTGAAAATAGTTTAATTCTCAGTTACAATAGAAAATATGCTTATTTCTGTGTTTTCTCTGTGTTTCTATTAGTCATCCCAATCTTAAAGTCATAAATATCAATTTTTAAAAACATATTAGTGATACTGAAGCTCAAAACTGTACTTCTGCCATGATATTAATTGTTTAATGTGGTTACTTGTTTCAAAGCAATTTTAGTATACAATTATCTTTAGCCATGGCATTCCAGAGACTGTTCTTTACTGCAAATTTTACTTTCTTTTTAATTATTCATGAGATATGCCCTCATGATGTGAAATATATTCCAAAACCTAGATTTTTTTCTAGTACCAAGGACTGCAAGTAAATTGGTAGCCCTCAGTAACAACATATGTTTATAATTACGATTACCATCAGGGAATTCAACCTTACAGAAGGATAGAAAAGAGGCCCAAGCAGGGAAACCTCAAAAAGTGCATGGAAAAAAGAAAGGGAGGAGAAAGCTGAAATGGGAAAACCACTCTTAGATAATGGAAAAGACTCAGTTGTAAAAATAAGCACTGGTTTCAGCTGGGGCTGCTAGAGAAATTTCAATATTTTGGTGACTGATAAATATTTAGAAACAAGTTTTTCTTCTCACTAGAGAAATGATTTTGTGCAACTGTCGCCTTGTAAGCTCTAAGCATGTAACCCTCTGAAGCACTAATCATCACAAAAAACTTCCAGCAGATCAGCTACCTGACAGCAGGATTAAAACGCTATAAATGCTGTTTCTGTTATTAATAAAGTGTGCATATATTTAAAACTGCAATAATTAACATTGGATTGAGTTTTCTGTTATAAAACTCACTTTGAGGGTTCAATAGCTCAGCTGTTTGAAATCACACTGAGCTGAAGTTGGCAAGCTGCACTTGTGTGCCCAGAAGATACAGATTTTATAGCACATAAATGTACATTCGGGGACTAAAAATCACTATGTTCTGGGAGAATCCTGACAGATTGACATTTACAGTTTAGTTTGACAGAGGAAAGCCCCCAAACTTTTTAAATCTAATGACTTCAAGTAGAACTCTTCAGGAATTGTCTCCATCCATTCACTTAACAGGTTTGCAAAACAAATTGTCCTCAGGGTTACATGGACCCACTTCCTAAAAGATTTTTTAATCTGAAAAGTTTGGTAAGTGGGTGAAATATTTATTACTTTGTTACTTTAACTTAGCTTTATTTTCGTTATAACTTACGTTACCTTTACTAAGAGAAGTCTAATAGTGACAACTGAATGAAATTCTTCCACAGAAATCCTATACAGGCTGAGATTTTTCTTTTTTTTTTTCTTAAGTGATTGATTTTCTAAGGAACTCTCAGGCTAGGTCTGTTTTGTGATTAAGAAATGAGTTAAATAATAGGTATCCTATGTGATCATCTCTTTTGTCAGTAATTTCAAAATGGTGCTAGTGAAACTTCACAGCAGCCTGTTTTATGTATTCCTCGTTGAAAAAGAAAATCTCTTCAGTGTTGGAAAATGGCTGAAGATGTAATATTTCTGCACTTTTTTACACTTTGCTTCCCATTTTGAGGTTACAATGAATTAGGACATTCACCCAGCACTGGAGAAAGCAGTTCTTGTATCTGGCTCTTGCCTCACTCACAAGGGATTCACTCTTGACAAGGCCAGACAGGTTTTATTCAAAGACAATCAAATCTAATGAAAGAAAGGATCTCTGATAACTTTAAGACAAAGCCAAAATAGTCTGCTATTCCTCATACCTCAGGGCAGTGCCAAGTCTTCCCTGGTGTATATCTTTGGCCCCAGTTTCAGGATTCATTTGATTATGAGTGAATCACAACTTCATTTTCCTTTACCTTTTCATCATCTGTAAGAATTGCATTTCCACACTTCATGATTGTGGAAAAAACAGTCTGATAAACAAATGGTTCAAGAACAAGTAAACAGGAAGAATTCACTGCAAAAACTGGAAAAAAGTGAAAAGGGTCAGGCTTTCAGTAACATATGGCAAACGTCTTTTACCCGGAGTGCCAGGTAAAAGAAGCTTTAAATTAACTTCTAGTCGAGCTAACTGGAATTTCTGATGCTAATTAAAATGCAAAGACATTAAATAATAATAAGTAACAAATTTCATTGTAAGCACAATGTCCTGTACTATTGGTCAAATGCTAATGAACACTAATGCCCCAGGGCTACTTCATAGCAGAGGAAGAACCATTGACTGAAGTTTCTGTGTTTTAGCAAGTATTCAAGTTCTGCTATGAAGCGTTTCTGAAATACAGTAAATTATATACAAGCATATAACCTCAGGTAGAAATACTATTGCTCCATCCTGCAGAAATAGGCATTGGCCTTTTAAGTCACCCAAAGCTCGGAAGGCTGTGGAGACTGGCTTTGCAGCAGGCAGTTATTCAGCAGCAAGGTCACTGCAGGAAGAAGTCACATTGATCCAAAGGCTGACTGCACTTAGACAGAGGTGTAAGACACAACTTTGTGACAGAGCCAGGAACAGCACCTGTAAATAATTTTCTGTTAAAAGAAACCTTTGACCACATGAATTTCCTGGAACAGAGGAAACTGGAAAGCAAAAAAAATTCCTCTTTGAATTCTTATTTCTTGATTTTCTTTGGGACCTAAGTCCTCAGACTTATCACTGTGGTAATTACAGGCTACTTCTGCCAAGTGTGAGACTGTCTTTAGATTTTATAACCCAGCTTTCAGCTTTCTTCTATCAGTCTTGCAACAAAGGTAATGTTCAATTACTACATAATAAATAGCAAAGCCGTTCTTATGCCCTAAAAACCTGTTCCCAGGAGAAATGTTTGACTGAAGGGCTCCATGTTTGTTCGAAATGGCTTTGTGTAGTAGTTGTGTGGGAAAATCTTATGAAGATCTTTCATTTTTGGCTTTGTAACACTGACTTTATCCCTGCATCTTGGATTTGAGTTAGTGTTACATGATCACTAACAAGATGAAAGCAAATAGCCCTTCAGATTTTGAGGAGTGGGAACTGATCACAGTTCCAGTTGACTTCAATGGTTATTTGTGTGCCTTACATCCCTGATAATACCATCTGAAAATGCTGAATAGGCATGTCTTGATTAAGGCTAATAATCTTAGCAACAATTTTTTTTATTTCTGAAATCCACTATCAGAAGCGAAAATGTTTAACATCTTTCTTTGAGTAAAATGATGAACATAGCTGAGGACTCTATAGATCATTTCCTTTATATCTAAGAACTGATTGGCTTGTTTCCAGAATACATGGTGGATCAATCAGTTTGAAAATAAATCTGAAGTCTTTTAAAAATATTTAATAAACATTGACTATTTTATAATCATTCCGATGGTTATAAAATTCATATATTGTTATATATATCTACAATATTTATGTTTTCAGCTTCTCAAATATTTGAAAGTTAGTCACTGAAAACTGTGAACACGGTCATTGTGGTCACTGTATTATCATTTAAATAAGCAGTACTTGAGAATAATTTTAGCCTGATTCCCTATATTGCTGCAGACTGAGTAAGCAATCGGTCTTGAAAACTCTAAGAATGACATGATAAGGAGACAGTCTGGAATGAGAATACTGCAGAGAATAATGTTGCAGGTGGGGGTAGAAACCATTATGCAAATTACAGAAAAACACAGTAAAGAAGAATTTCAGAGTCTTCTAGATGCTAAAAATATTTTCATGTTGAAGGGGTGGCTGTTCCTGGCACTCTAGGAACTGACCTCCAGTGCCTGTTTGGTTTTTGCTGCTTTTGATGTGTAAGCTACTGGAACTCATCTACTGGTTCAAGATGTTCACGAACTACTGTGTCATGGAGTCAGGGCAGGATTTTCTTCTAGTTCTTCACCTCAGGGTACCCTAGACGCATTGGATTTGGTTCTGTTTATCAGCTGATGGGGACACATGGACCTCCTTTTCCCGTTATATGGAGAAAGATGTTTTCTATGTCCTTTACTTCTGACATAGATACAATGTATGCATGTTTAAAATATGCATTATAGCAGTATAGGTGTCAAAGATGAAAAGAGAAGTACTTAGAAGAGCTTTTGCTTAGGAATTTAAGTTCTCTGTATTTCTTCAAAATTCTATTTCTTCCACTTGCATATTGAGAAAATGGATGGTCACTGGAAAATATAATAGTCTGAATGATTAGGATACTGGCCTATCTGGTCATAAACAGGGTGGCACTCTATGTTAAGGACAGTATTTTCTTTGGAGCTATCACTCAGAGGCAAAGCATTTTGAACAGAAACAGACCAGTGTACTGTATGACAAAGCCTATAGCGAGGATCTGATTTTAAAACAGAGCAAAAGAAAACAAAGAAAAACAAAATAAATGAAATAAACAAAATTAAAATGCAAAAAAACAAAACCGTAAATTGAACCAAAGCCAGGATATTCTTTAACTCTGCAGTGTGTGGAGGAGAGATGTATTATGGACTACTTCCATTTGGAAGGCAGATGTGGAAACTCACCTAACAAATAAAAACAAACTTGTGTCTTGCAGTTCAGCCAATAGTAACAGTAAATAACTTAAAAGAAATTGAACTCGAGATAACTACTTTAGACTCTTAATAACAATTAAGATCAAACTATAAACTATAGATAGGGCCTCAAATAATAATCTGGTGACATTTAATACCAGCAGTGCTTGATTCAACCAATAACGTATTTGTATTGAAAGTTTCCAAGCAGCTGTTTTCCCAAAGCTGCAGAAAGTTCTAAGCTAAGTGGATCAGGAAGTAAGAAATTAAAGACATGAAATAAATAGAAATAAGAACTTGTTCAAGAATTGCTTATTATCTACTCAAAAAATCCATGACTCTGCAATCAAAAACAGACAAACAAAAAAAAAGTTGACTGGGAAGAAAGCTTAAGGACATTTAGAAAAAAAACAAAACAAAACAGGCCTAGCAGAGCTCTTGACAAATATGCTTTTTTTGTAAGAACATTATTAACTAAAGAGAATTTTAGTAACTTATTGGCTACTTGAAGGTGACAAATTTTTGAGACAGAAAAAGCTGACATCTTCTTTAGTTAATGAGAAAAGATAATGTACAATGACTGTAGACGATATTTTTTAATGCATTAGTTCATAGCTGGGGGTTAAAATAATGGCTGATTGGAATAAATATTTTGAACTCGGTGGATCTCTGTAATCTGCACCCAAGTACATTAAAGGAAGGGCTGAGAATATGTTCATCATATTGCTGCTAGTCCATTAGAAATCTAGTTGCATTAAGGAAATTCTAGGTGATTTGCAGAGTGCTACTGTGCAAATACTCAAAAAGTATCAAGTGATAAAATCAGCTAACTATTGGCCTGGGTTTAATCCAATGATTAAACCAATGGGATATCGTATACAATACAAACCTGAAGAAAAATTAACAGAAAGAAGCCTCAATAATACCAGATAATGTTTTACTGATAATAAATCAAAGAAAATCTGGATCAGTTTTAATAAATTACAAGTCCGACAAAAGTTGAAAAATGGATAAACATAACTGAATTGAAAGTAATATATTTAACGCTTTAATAAAGCCCTAACTAATAATGTATAACAATCCAATTGAAACATGAGCAATATCAATAAAGCACGTGTCATATGAATGAATTGCCAGCTGATCAATAGCCAGCACAAGGTGTCAGCAGGGAATCACCAAGTGGAGATATTTATAGTGGAAGAAAATAGGATATTTACACGACAGTCATGAAAATAATAAAAACTCATCTAGTAGTAACAACTGCTTTATTATCACTGTTAAATAACAGTAATAAACATTTTTTCAGAATCCAATCTTGTTCTTTTACAAGACCACATACACATTTGGAACCTTGTTCTTACTATAATGCCACAGAATCCAATGCAATTTCATGGTATAAGAACATTGTCTGAAAAGCCTATATATATGCTATGTTCTTAAGTAGATTTTGCCCAAAATAAGTTCTGTGCCCTAAATAATGTAATAATGAAGGTTCCTCACAAATTTTTATAAATGATTTCCTTTAAGTACTGCACTACCCACCATATTGAATTGGCCTTGTATCAAAGGAATGACTTAATAGTTGTAATTCTAATATTTTAGGTTTCTTTTTTTCTAGAGACTTTTAAGTGGAAGAATCATGAACAGAAAACAATTCAATTTGCAAGAGCATGGTGGACCAACAGTTCAGTAAAGAAGGTGAATATAACTTGGAATAGAATCAAAACACCCAAGAGAAACAATAGTTTACCAATGAATAGTTTACCAGTAAGAATCATTCAGCAATATCTGTAGTCATGGCACTGAATGGCAAGTGTATTTGGACCTTGGTAATTTCTTTCAGGAGACAGCAGACACCAAATTACTAAATTATCCTAATACACTTTTATTTAGAAATGTTCAGTTCATGCAGGCAGACTTTGAATAGACTGGATTTTAACAGCAAAGCAGTACAATTTGAGCTCAGGCACCAGTTAGCAGCAAAGATATTGTTCACCATCTGCTCTTGGAAAATCCAGATTTTCATTCCCAGTACAGCCCCCACACATTTTCTCTTACAGTGTTCATCTTCCATCCTAGAAGATTTCTAACCTGGTAATACTTCTGAAGCCAGAAACGCAGTGTAAATTCATGTCCCTCCTTGAAATCAATGGCAAAACTGACTTAGACTTCAATAAGCCCAATAAATTGCCCTCTAAATTGAAGAAGTCTGAATTTGACCATCTGGCTCCAGATGGTCTGAAGCTAGTCTTTCAGGACGGATTCTCCAGAGCTATCTCAGAGAGCAGAATCCACTCCTGCTGGGACTGGAGCCATCAAGTCTAGGGGCACCTCGCCAACACAAATGGGAAGTCACTTCCACCAGTGAATAGCCCACCTGCTATTCACTCAGTACGTCCTTAACCCTCCCTTCATCAAACTGCTGACATTTCTTTTACCAAAGATTACACATACCTCCCTGTCCACAAAACAATGGTCTCTGAATTTATATGTAATAACACATATAAAAATAGCATAAATCATGTAGAGGATCCTTCATTCTGGTTTTATGTGTCTGTACTTTATTGTTAGTATTACTGTTATTGTTACTATTAATACATATACTGAACTATATTCTGTTAGTACATTCACTACCATAATGTCAAAGATTAACACACTTCGAAGTTTTTCAAAACAATCGATGATTCAAACTCTGTTCAGAAAAATCAGTTGTTTGTGTGGGCAAGAATAGATGTGAACAAGCCACGCTTACACTCCTATGTACTTCAGTCTCTGTCGTTTCTTTACTGGGTAATTAAGCTACCCGATCTTTGCAAGTGTTTTAACCATTACCTGTAAATTATTTATTTCTCCTATATACCATGATTTAGTGATCACAATTTGCCAACATTTCATTTAAAAAAAATCGTGTGTACTTATAGCAAGGTATTTTTAATACAAAACTGAATGAAGGCAGAAATCCTCTGGTTTTCTCCAGAAGAAAAAAAAAATGCTGTTGTTATGTGATCTCTGATTTTCAACGCATACTCTCTTCAGTTCTGTTAAGACCTCTTGGTATTCATTCTAAAATTAAATTAAAAATTAAAATTAAATTAAAAAGAAAAGAAAATTAAAAAGAAATGGCATGTCTACCACTGATGATGCTTCAATGAAAATAACATAATTATGGAGGTACTGGATTGAAAAAAAGCAAATGAAAGAAAAAAATATTCATGAAAAAAGAAAGAAGAGTTATGAAATTTACCCTTGCATAAATTTGACTTCTATTCCCAAGAAATGACACAGAGTTAAAAACTGCAAAACTATTTCAGGATAATAGTAGAGCTGACTGAATAACAGAAAAATTATTTTAGAGAAAAATAATTTCAATATTGTTTCTGTTCCATGGTGTATCGAAACTCAGACCCATTTCCTGTTAAAAATAAGAATGAATTTTGTTTTAAAATCAATACAAGAATTAACCTCAGCTGAAGCTAAGCAAATTCAAACTAGAGAAAACGCATGTATTTCTGCAGAGAGCACAATTAACCTCAGAGCAATTTAGCAAAGTTTGTAGTGTATTTTCTATTATTAGAAATGCTTAAACCAAGACTAGAAAGTGTTTTTTTTCTCTACCTGGATTTATTTATTTCTTTATTTTCCTCTGAAAGATAATTCATCTTTCAAACAAAGCCACTGGATCCAAGGCAAGTTTTTACAGGATTTCAGACTAGACAATGAATATTTGAAGGCCCACTAGCCTTTAAAAATTATTAGGTAAACTCTACAGAGGAATAATCAATGTCATTAAAAACTAATGCTCTGGCTTTCAGTTATGTTAGGAATTATAATAAATGTGGTCATGAGGTACAGCTTTGAGAACTTTTCTGAAACCAATTTATGAATACTAATATTTGAGAAGCTCCTAAAATCTACCTAAGACAGCTGGATGTCTCAAGGGATTGCTAAAAAGATAGGGAGTTTCCCTCTAAGTCAGTCTGAACATCACCAGTATTTTGCATATTTTGTAAATAGCACCTATAATGCTTTCAAAGCACTGTGGGAAGGTGGAAAATCATTATTTTCCACATTTTATAGTTGGATGAATTGAAACTCAGATAAATAAAATAACTTCCCTAAGGTCATACAGCTTGTCAGAAATAAAATTTATAGTCCCCATACCAAAATCTATTCTCCAGCCACTTAACAATGTGAGAAGTATAGCCCTCTTTCTGTGCAGGTGACACTGGAACAAAGTAAAACTCATTTTTTAGTACACCAAAGCCTCCCTTTTACTTGCATATGCAGACAGTCTGTGTTTCACAGGCCAAAGCTCTATTTTTTTTTTTTTTTTGCAGCACCAACCAGCTTAGAAGTGTTTTACCCATTTGCCGTCTTTCAAGAGAGCTACGAGGGAGGACAGATGAAGAGAAAATAATGATGGCACTGCCAGTCAGAACATCTGAATCGCCCAGTATATTTACTCCTTTAAATATTTTCTGTCTTGTAATCTCCTTGGAGCCAAACTGAGTCTTATTCTGTTCTTCATTCTGCAATGATGCACTTTTGGCACATAGTAAATGAATAATGATTTTCAACAGTATTCAGGAAAATAATCACATTCTGAGGCACTGTTTGACAAGTGTAACACTCACTACAATGCCACTTGTAAGACAATATTTAGAGTCTCTATTACAAGCAAATAAAAAAAGTTTCCTAACGGCAAAATGTTGATGAACATTTTCTCTCAGGATCATTGTAAATCAGTAAGTAAACATAAACATTCTTCTCCCTGAAAAATCTCATTGTAAAAGAGGTTTATAGTCTTAAATAAGTTAAATCAATGGAGTTATGTTAGTCTCAGCATCTGAAGCCTTCTCATAATCCTTCATGTTTACCTCAAAAAGCAGATCTTATCCTGCACAAGTCTTTAGGAAAGAATGATTGAGCATTTTTGCTTGCCACAGCCCTGGACACCGTGCAGGGTGATCACAGAAGCCCTGTGCTTTTGGTAGGAGCATCTCTCAACTCCAAAGCAGGAACAAAAGCCACTGAAACCACAGGCCCTGTCTTGCAAAGGAGCACAGGGACACACAAGTCCCTGACACCAAAGAGAGCTCCATATTAAAGGAGGATCCCAATGTGAAAAGCAATGAAGTAGCACTGATATTAGCTCTCATGAAGGCTATACTGGGTGTAACATATCATCATTTATATAATTCAAGTGGATTTAAATGTATCTCAACACAAGGTAAGTGATCAACTAGGATAAAGCTATTGCAGTGAAATTTTGAAAGAATTTGGAACAGATGTATGGAAAGCAAGTACCTGTATCTTCTCTGAAATACTGTGAATAGCCATAAAATTGCAACGCTAAACTGCCTAAGTTTGCACTCAACACTGATGCAGTTTCTACGTTCAAGAAAGACAATCCTATTTTACATGGATCTCCAAAGAAGGATGCAACAAAACCAAGTGCACTTTTCAGGCTCAGCTTGTTTTCCTAGACATGTATCATAAGAGGGTTTAGGAAAATGAAATCAGAGATTTACCACTTCATTTACTGTCACTGTTCAGGGGCAATAGCATAGCACCACTGGGTTCTATCCCTTCCTTTGTGAGAAGTCAGAGATGTTTTCACTTATAATGATGTTAACCTTAAGATATTCTCTGACTTTTTTACTTGTAAGTTGGTAGAGAGCTGCAATTACATAATGATTATTTTTATTATGTTCCTTATGTATTTTAAAAAGTGGTTCCTAATTGCATATTTAACTCTTTTTCAGAACCTCTAGAAGCCAACTCCAAAGATAAAAAGAAAACCTTTTCATTAACTAAGGGATACAATCACCTGAAAAAGATTCAAGGTCCATGCAGTGCAGTTATTCTGCCATTTCCACAAGTGGCTTAAAGGCTTATTCGAAATACAGTTGAACCCTTTTTTTCTGCAGCATAATAAATCTAGGTTCATGTGGAAAAGAATTAAATGGTACTTTAAAAAAGGTAAAGCTCCAGCCCACTGCAAAAGAGATTTCTGAATTGAAAGCACACCTCCTGGAGGATCCTAGGACTTTATTCCATCTTCGTTCTCTTTGACTTTTTAGTGTTCCCCACTCCACCAAACACCGACAACTAGTATTTGAGATTCCATGTTTCATGGTCTACTTTTGTCCTTTGCTTCTTGAGTGTGTCAGTGGGAAGGTGGCATGACCTGCTATTGGATTAATATAGTAAGAAATCAGTTTACGGTCATCTCACTGAGTTTAGCCTCTAGGATAGCTGTTACTGTAGATTTTTGCCACTGGACTGAATCACACCAAATTAGACTTACAGTACATAATACAACTTTATTCATAAGTTTTGTTGCAAAGCTAAAGCAAAAGATTGAGAACCAATACAAAACTATCCAGATTTGTAGTACCTACTTAATCTGTTGTGGGAATGACCTGGAGCATGTGAACTCTGACAACAGTAGTGAGCTGCTTGGTTGCTTCCTCCCTACCCCCAAAATATTGTCTTATACTAATCTGTCTTAATAATATTTCCTCTCTCCTTAGGTAGATTTATACTCACAGAAGTTTGAGAGGAAAACAGATTTCTGCCAGCTTCTCACATTTTCATGCATCTGCAAAATAAAATCTGTGAAGACTCTGATAAACCAAACAAGAAAAGTCATCTTATTTTTGGTAGGTTAAACACGTAACGTACATTAATCATGAGTTATTAGAATATTTTTTGGCTGGTTCCTACATATGATTCTGAGAAAATATGTTGAGGAATATATAGCAAAAATGAGAATTTTTTATTTGCATTTGCATTTTTATTTGCTCAGAAAATGGTAAATTTAAGATTAAGATTAAGCCACTTTTTGGCACATTGGTGTGACTTATGGTTTAATTCTTGGAAACCTCTTAGGCCTTACGGATTGCTGCACTATGCACCAAACTGCTCGGGCCCTCAGGCTTCCTAGCTGATGTCTTCCATTTGAGTAAATGATATGTCTTTCCAGAACTTCCCAACAATATACCATGTAGAACTCTTACCCTGAGCCCTCAACTCCTCTTTTAGCCTAACTACATCGTGAAGATCAAATTTTTGCTACAGCTCTACAAGCAGCAATGATTTCTCTCAGACTGCCATGGTACATAGAGAGAACAGCTCCACCAAACTTTTGAAACACCATTATTTTATCCTTTAAACCCTTTCTTTACTTTACTTTTGCTATGGTATTTACAAATCTCTTCCATCTGTCATAGATTAGGAATTATAAACTCTACTTTATTGTTCCACTGTGTTCATTTAGTTTTCCCCCCACTATAACCACATTTCTTTGTTTATATCCTGACAGACATACTGGAAGCATCATGGGACCTGGAGAATATGTCTATATGAATAACTGAAATGTGCTCAGGACCATACTGTGGCACTGAGGATAGAAGGCATGGAAGGGTGAGCAGCCACATTATAAACCTGCATTAGCATCCCACACAGGGAGAGCATGTGTGAAAAGCCCCATGGGTGTGGTGCATCAATGGTGCTAATTTCTGAGCAGTGCATAGAAATTGTATGGGAAAGGTTTAGCTGGCACAACCCAAATCGGCAGAGCCTGTGAGCACCCATGGACATTCCCTTATTCTCTTGTACGGACACAGCAAACTGCTTTCCCTTCTAATTGTCCCTCAGCATGAAACAGTACAGGTGTTTGATTACGTCCTAGGTATTTTCATAATTCTGATAACAAATTAAATTGTGTAAAACTGCTGTTGCATATAATTTACCAAACTGATAAAAACCACATTCATATAGATACATAGAGTAATTTCTTTCAGAAATGGCTGTACAAAATTCAGAAGTCTAGCAGCAGCTGAAAACAGATCAATTTGATAAGGCAGATCAGAGACTAGCTGATTTCAGTTGCTTAAAAAATGAAACCATAAGAAGGTTAGCTGTCTCTGTATCTCAGCTGGTACCATGAAATAGAAATCATGGGAGGTAATATTTGATTATTATTTGTTTTGACCTTACTGAGTGTTGCCAGCAGGGTGAGGGAGGTGATCCTGCTCCTCTACTCAGCACTTGTGAGGCCACATCTGGAGTGCCTGGTCCAGTTCTGGGCTCCCCAGCACAAGAAAGACCTGGATGTACTGTAGAGAGTCCATCAGAGGGTTACCAAGATTTTTACAGTACTCAAGCACCTCTCCAACAATGAGAGGCTGTTCAGCTGGAAGAAGAGAAGGTTCAGGGGAATTTCATCAGTGTCAGTAAATACCTGACAAGAGGGTGCAAAAATGACAGAGCCAGGGTCTTTTCAGTGGTGCCCAGTGCCAGAAGAGGAAGCAATGGGCACAAACTGGAACACAGTAGGTTCCATCTGAACATCAGCCAGCACTTCTTTGCTGTGTGAGTGATAGAGCACCGGTGCACGTTGCCCAGAGAGGTTGTAGAGTCTCCATTTTGGAGATATTGAAAAGCTATCTGAACATGATACAGTTCAGCCAGCTCTGAGCGTCTCCGCTTGAGAAGGGAGGTTGAGACAGATGGCCTCCAGATGTCCCTACCAAACTCAACCATTTTAGGATTCTGTGATTAACAAATTTTGATGCAAACCCATTTGAATCTTCTGTGGAAGTTCAGAAGCCTATTAGTTCTCTTATCTTTATGTATTTGAATACAAACAATCTCTGTAGGTGTGCTAAGGGGCTCCACAGGGCATATTATCTGCCAATGATTGCTGACATTTATCTCCATATAGTACAGACTACCAAGCAACATTTTTTTATTTTTATTTTTATAAATACCATCAGAATGGAAACATTTTCCAGATCTACGTCCTGACATACCAGTTATGTACGCAGGAATTGTTAAAGCAACTATAGTGGGAATCTGTGATACAGCAGGCTGTTAAGACAGTAAAGTTCTTTAAGTTCTAAGGTTCAGAACCTTTGTATTCATTTAAACAACATGGATAATTACAAACATAAAAATTTCATTGGCAAGTTATGAAGTTATTCCATTTGGAATTTTAACATATTGTACAATTACAAACAGAGATAAACAAAATGAAAAGAAAAAAGGTCATATATTTTGCAAGCGAATGTTTCTTAAATTAATGGAGGCACGATGTGAAAATGGAAACCAATTGGACACCAACTTCTGGTTTAGAAAATTATTTTTAAAACTTCCTTGTGTTTCCAGCTGTCTGTTAAATTCCAGAAGCTGATGAATCAAATTCACAAAATATCTTTCTTTGGTTTTCCTACTGTCATGGTAAACCGTAAACCGTTGACACCTACAGAGCCTAGAATCTTAAATAATAACAGTACACCTAACTCAAAACATTTAAGAGTAAAACATAGCCAAGTTTAAGTAGGGAAGATTGGGTTATACTAAGGCTTACTTTGTCTATCTTTGATCAAGTGATCCATTTTTTACGTTCCTTAAATTCATCGTGTTTGATTTGCAATATTACATACTCTACTCATAGCATCAGTCAAAAAATGTGATTTGACTCTATTTTTCTGAGCAACTTTAGCATTCATAAACAGTTTACAACAGTAGATGTTTAAATTTATCTACCACTGAAAACAGAAGAAATGCATTCACCCAAGGTGTTTCACAAGTATGTACACAATCCCAAATGTTAACACTTCCTGTTAAGTCTCCATGTCCACAAATTTTCACCAGGTAGAATATAAAAGATCATCATAGATTATGTACTATGACTGTGTATTTGATGAACTGGAATAATACCAATACCTATTTCAGATGGGGCAGCATCACCTTGCATCAAACTTCTCCTTAGCAATGCAATATTCCACATCTCATTCCTAAGATCCTGAAGACATCTCCCAAGGCTTTCCAGTGGCTGGAGTTAGTAGCTGTCCTGTTGGCAAATATAAATGCAATGCATCTGGAAGACACAGCATTATGTATTTGTCA
Organism: Numida meleagris; assembly: GCF_002078875.1. Taxonomy (NCBI): domain Eukaryota; kingdom Metazoa; phylum Chordata; class Aves; order Galliformes; family Numididae; genus Numida; species Numida meleagris. Next base: position 82,681,637 of record NC_034412.1, on the reverse strand, counting down.
ACATTTTCTTATCCTTTTCAGCTTGGCATTGTAAATTCTGGAGATGACTGAACAAGTGGATGGGAAAAGATCCCAAGCTGCACAAGGGAATTTACATGTCAGTGTCCATTGTTGACTAGAACCTCCTTAGCATGCTGCTATGAATCAACAGACATTTTTACTTTCACACTTACATAGATCTGTTATAAAAGACATCCCAGAGCTCTGTTTCATCTTGCTTGCCTTACAATGTTTATATGCTGCCACTGGGACAGAGAACAGATGTGATGGATTAACTTGCAATAAATCATATGGCAGAGAACACACAGCATTATCATTCCGAAGAGATAGTATTAAGCATTATGCTAGAAATAAGAACATTTCCCTCTTCCTTAAAAATAACTCTTTCTTCATCCCATAAATGACCTTTTCCCCTCGTGTCCCAAACTCTGAATCTACAGTTGTTCTTTACTTCACATTCCAAAATTGTATTAATTATTTCCTTGGGTTCAAGGAAAACAAAGATTAATCATACTCTCCAAAGAAGTGATACGTAGCACTATGTCCCACCATTTTCTTTCATTAAAACTAATGAAGAGAAAGTTTCTTACAACTCACAGAACTCCCACAAGTAAAGCAGCAACAAAATTGAAGCCCTGCCGATCCACTTACATCCTCCCCAGGGAGCACTTCTCCTCCCCCGACATCTATTTTCTGATGGCAAGATGCTGACTCCTACAACCTCCACAAGGAACCCAAGATTTGTAGCGTCCCCTCATTAGTGTTTGCACACCATCTGGTGACTATTACTGAATTAACTTCTGACAGAAAATAAGTTTTTAGAATATAAATATAAAATTAGACTTTGATATGAAACCTTACTCTTTCCCTCCCATCTCCTCCTAGCAGAATTTTTAAAAGAGAAAAAAGAGTTCTGGGCTAGATAAAATTAAAAAGGTTAATAGTCTTTCCAACATCCTTATTGCCCTTCTTCGCAATTTGTTAGGATATGATTTAGTGCAGACATACACTGCTTGAGTACGGCTCTTAGTCCTATTTGCTTTTGTTAAATAGCATGCACACTGTTGGACAGTGGAAAATACTGAGTGCTAACTTTATAGATATTTTACACCAATCTGACATTTTCGTTCTATGAAGATATTCATAAGATTAAAACCCTGTAAGTTTCATTTGTCCCATTAAGTCCCCAGGTGCTGCAAGGGACTTCAGTTTCTGAAGCTCATTTCCCATATAGCAGTACCCTGGGAGAAGAGAATAAAGTAAATTTTCAGTTTTGAGTCTTCAGTGCTAGTTACAGGAAGTTTCTTTTCCTCTGGGGTGGAGGGTTGCAGGAGTTTGGGGAGAGAAAGTAAAAAAGAAAGAATACAAGAGTTTTGTTTAATGTTAGAGAGTCTTACTTTAGTGCCATTACTTTCAAGGGGAAGAAAATCCTGGCAACACACATTAACCAACTATCTAATTTCACTGATTGCTACTACAAATAAATCACAAACTACAATTAAGAGCAAAACTGTGGCAATGCAACATACTTGGCATGGTATCTGTTAGTTAAAAGAGGGAGAAGTTCTCCACAAAAAAAACAGAGTTAAAACAGTCTGTTCAGATGAACCATAGAGTTTCAAAGAAGTAAAACTCTTGATGTTGTAGCAAATTTAGGAAAAACAGCTGTTCAGGTTACATGCAGCGTTCATCTTTTAAATGAAATACATTGGTAATATTAAAGGAATTTTAATGCAACTGCAAAAATTAAAAATAAAATACCAAGGACCATATGGTACTGCCATAAAACATTTATGTCCAAATATTTGCTCTCATTCTCATCCAATGAAAACAAAGACCCAACTAGGAAGCAGAACTCATTTCTCTCCTAACAACCGGTAAAATATTCCCCTGCCAAATTGCAAACTACAGCAGGCAAATGCCTCCTTGCTTATTGTAACTGCATGCAAACTTTGTCAGAGAAGCCAGGAGGTCTCTCTAAAGATGCACCAAAATTCATTAGTGTTCACCAGCAGCATTCCTTGGGAGATACCTGCAGGGAGAGAAACACACTAACAGTAAAGATGATTTTCTGTTCAAAACACTTAAAGACTTTACATGTTAACACTGAAATCTATGGGTCTACTTAGGTTAGTGAAATTAAGCATATGTGCAGCTGTTTGCAAGATCAGTTTAAGCACAACTGACAATGATTAAAATTTGTTTCTTAATCAATACTCTAGCCAAGAGAGATTGAAAGTTATTATAATTGCTGGTCTTGGAAATGCTAGACGTCTGATTTCACGTTTAAGGGATCTAGATTCCACAGGTTAAACCTCTTTAGTTATAATGCTGAGCATTTTGGCCCAAATCCAGCAGAACACTTAAACACATGCTTGACCTAAAACACAAAGACAGCTGCAGTGAACTTAAAAGTTAAGAATTTACAGGATCTGGGAAAGAACGCTCAGTACCGTTCAGGATCAAGCCTAAAGACCAAAAATGTCTTTAAATGACTGATTTCTGAAGCTTCTTCCTTCTCTAAGTTAAGGCAGGGTATACGACAATGTGGTAATGTTAAAATCTATTTTTTTCTAGACTTAGCATCATCTATATTAATGACTCACAAGGAAAAAAGGAAAGTCCAATAATATTTCTGTAATTTTACAAAGATGGTAAAAAATTTCCACTTGTGGCTTTAAACAGATCTTTTGCTTTGTATAAAATGCTCAGTGGAAAAAAAGCAAGGCAAAAAGATGTAGGCACTTCCCATCTTCTTTATGTTAGCAGGCTCTGAGAAGAATAATTTTAATGCTGTAGAGGTGAATCAGGAAATTAATGCCAAAGAAAAAGAACAAAAAGTAAAACCTGTAGGAAAGTAATTGCAGTACTACACACCGTGGATTTAGTGATGCTATTATAAAAACCAACCAGCTATCAGGGGATTGTGCCATTTACAGGGTCTGGAAGAGCAAGGCAAATCACAAACACCATGCTGTAAATACTTACACTCCTTATCACCGGGTAGCTCTCAAGTGTGGACTCAACTGAGTCATAAATAACACTGCGCATGCAATTACACTTTCAGCAGAGGATCTCCATTACTTCTGATCTCATTTCGAGGAGCAGCCAGTTCAGGGAACACTTCACTTGCAGTGGAGTCATGTTTACACCAGGCAATGGAGCACAGAGTGCGCATCCTCCAAACACAACTCGCTGAGTGGCAGCACCAAACTTGCTTTGATTTAAGATGCATACAGCTGTGGTTTCACTGTGCTGTTCCTAAAGCATTCAGCACTTCTGACAAACAGAGCCTATCAACCATATTTGCATGTTACAACACTGGACCACTGCTGCTTTTTGGAGCTGAAGGATCCTCTCCTTCCTGAACCCAACGCTCACACCATACAGGGTGTCCAGAGGAATGAGCACTAAAATCTCCCAGCACATGCTGCATGGAGCACACCTCCCTGTGTGCTGGTCTCAGGGAATGCGGCAGCTTTATCCACAGTCCTCAAATGGAAAAGTCACATCTGTGTCTTGCAGTGCTTCAAGTAACAGGATTTTCAGCTAGCTGGTTGAAGATAAAGTGATGGTAGACCTGCATTTCTTCGCCATGTTGTTTTGACTCCTGAAGAGTGAGTGCCACTTCTTTTCATAATTTCATCTCACTATTTTTCCTCAAGCAGATAAAGGGAACTATAATTTTACTAGTCATCTTTGTATAAACAGCACTTAATTTGAGAGATGAAGATACCTACTGCTTTTATGGAGGCATTTCTCCAAAGGGAAAACCAGCATGATTTTTTCCCTTAAAAGCAGGCACTGAATTGCTTTCTACAGATTCTTATCAAAAAGAGATAAGGCTGAAAGAAGCACTGCTGTCTCAAAAACTGACACCCCTGTGTAACAGAGGCTATGGATCTTCTTCTGAGTCATTCTTTTTTGAAAAAGAGCACAGTTTTTTTAAATGAAAATACTCATTTCATTTATGCCACTTTTACATTTCCAGCAATAAGAAATCACAGGGTTAAAAGTCTTTAGTATGTTGTCTCATTGATTTTTAAGACTGTATTACAATGTTTAATTTCTAAAAGTGCCCTCAATTTCTAGCCTCAGTACATTGTTTTTCTTTTGCTGTAACCTTCTAGAATTTTATTCTCTATGTCAGTACTTGTTCACCTTGGATAAGCAACCTTTCCTATCTGATAAGAAAACAGATGGAGATCTCAGATTCTTTCATCTCAAGGCAAAATTTTAAAAATATTTTAACCATTCTTCTGTTTTTCTCCCAACACTCTCCAAAGTATTATCACCTTTACTAAAAAGTAAGGACAAAAACTGAATGCTCAGTTAGCATTCTCATTAGATCTACACCAGACCCCCCAAAATAGGAGCCTTTTTTGATTCTTCACTTGAGATTTGCCCATACGGTACATCCAAATACCACATTAGTTTCCTTATTGTGTAGCTAGGAGCTCACCTTCTGCTGAATATTTAGCAGAATTCACAGCTTCCCACAACAGTCTCTATTTTCCAGGCACCATCTTTATCCCTTATTTGTCTCATTTGTCCATACTAAGACGTGCATTGCTTGCTTCCAGTTATCTTATATATGCATCTTGTGAACAGTCTACGATAACTGTTTGTCAATTATCTGTCATGTTCATCATCAGCCACTTCCTCCTACCTGTAATTCTTAGTAAAAATTTTCATTCTAAAGCAATGTTATTAAATAACAAGTTAATCTTTCTGGTCTTTTTAAGTGTATCAGTAAGTAGAAAATCGATCCAGTGAAGCTTCTAAACACATGCTTAAATCTTAAGCGCTTTACTCACACCAATGTTATATACCTTGCTGCTTGGAGACCCAGGACTGTTGTAGAAAGGAAACACAACGTACCAGCATGGCTGATCTGTATGCCCTGGTTTCCAGCTTTGGTAACTTATCCAGAGATTTCAGGATAGCTTGCACTAACATTATATACAAACAGAAAAAGCTGAGCATGGACCAAGAAACAATTAACTAAAATAATCCCTTCAATTGCATTCTTTTCTCGCATTTTATAAAACACTTCTGCATGGTCAAGATGGAGTTTAGACAATAAAATGCTTCTCACTTCAGGGAAAATCCCAAAAGATTATTATACCCACATGGGAAAATTTTCTGAGCCACTGGGTTTACATTCACCCCTTAACTAGATTTGGATTAGAATGTTTGGTTTTGACTTAAAAGAGACTATTGTTTGGAAAGTCTGGACCAAGAATTGAGAACCTCTTCCACCCCCCCCTGAGTCATTTTTTATTATTTTGATGAGAAGGAAGACCATCACTATGGGTTTATGGTACACCTCGGAACATTTTGAAAGAAAAGGAAAACAGAAGAAAGAGGAAATGAAAAGAATTATCAATTTACTGTTGTTACTCTGTTTTGATAGTCAGCATGCTCGCTGATACCTTAAATAATGATGCTTGGTTTTCCTTCGAAAAACCAAGTAAACATTCTAACAAATTTATTTGAAACCTATCATACCTTAAACCATCAAATATCTTGTATACATATGTCAATAGAACTTTCTGTTGTCTTTACAAGAGGCCACAGTTTTTGTCAGGATATGGCCCAATCCTGACTTTCCGTCAGCTGAGAGGGAGAAGCATGCCCTCAGATCAGTGGGGAAAGTTCAGGCCGTTATAATGAGAGCAGGATTGCTGTAGAGGTATTGATTAGCTCACACCGTACTCTGAATTAGGAATTGCAGTTCACAGATAGAGATTCAGCAGTTTGAACTCCTAAGGGTTTAATTACTGAAGCTAATACTATAAATGTAACCAAGGAAAATATTAAAGGTTTTCAGAAACTGTTATTCAGGGGAAAGAAGGAAAATAGTATTAGCTTAGGATGAGCGAAATTAAGGAGCTGATTCTTCAATGAAGCCTTGCTGATTACCTTTTAACATGCCATACTCAGCAGGATCAAAGCCAAACATGTAAATAAATTATGCATTTGCCCAGGCCCCATAAAGCAAAGTTAAAATTTCCTTCTGGTTAGAGATTGCTACCACAGCAGGATGAGCCCGACCTGTACCTCTTCAAGGTTTAATGAGACAGGAGTCCAACCAGACAAGAATCCACAGCAGAATCAGATGAACCCTGATCAGTGACCAGCTTTCCAAAGTAAAGAAAGCGCTTTCTTTATAGGAGTTAAAAACATAAGAAATGTCCTCCCAAAACTGAGTAATAAGGGAGGGAAAAAGGTCCATTGCCATAGCAGGCTTTTAAAATTCTCTACCCTGAGGAAAAAAACACCTCATTTTCTGTTCAAACCCTTCAGTTTTTTCTTAAATTCCTCTTCTTTGAGGAAGCTGGAGTCACCAGCTAATGCCAGCTGCAGTCTCTAGTGAGAAAACTAGCGGGCAATTCTGGGAGTGAATGCAGACACTTGCCATCCTGCTCTCAGAGACAGAAAACGTTCTTTTTTTCTGATCAAGAAATTAAGTCCATGCTTTTCCTTCACACAAGAACAAAAACTCTTGCTCCATTTAGAAGAGTGAAGATACACAGACTTGAGTAATCAGACATAAAACTTACGTTATACTCAAATTCTCACATTAACAAGAATGATGTTTGAAATCCAGAGTAAATTCAATTGCTAATTTAGTTTCCAGTTTCATCTACTCACAAGATGATTTCAAGCTTCAAGAAGATCTGCACAGATTCTGCCAACAAAATGGTTTCATTGAGAATTCAGCAGGAGTGAAAGGCTTTATAATGTGGATCACAGAGAGAAGTTATCAGCAGACCACTGATTTTGACACTTTTGCTCTCTTTGATGTATACAGTTGTTGGTGTCCCAGATGTGTTTGGGATGTAAGCTGTCCCTACCATAACAGTTACAGTAATATATTTGCTTTCTTAGCAATGATTTCCAACTTATACTTTACTAAAAGTGATGTTAATGTGTGCTTTTGATATTTTCAATTGTCTTTTTTGAAATACTACAGCTCTTAGGATTATTCTTTTGCAGGGAGGGTGGCTGCATAGAGAACAAACAGAGTTATGGAGGGGTTTTTTATTTGCTCGATTTTACAAAAGATTGAAAAACCTAATCCTGCACTTCCTCCAAACATTTGAAGGCTTATTTCATACTTTTACTATCTGCATGGGAGTAATTACACTTATAAAGGATCCAGACTTAATCTGAGGTATTCTTTTGTTCATCATCACATGCTCATGATATCTATTACTTTATTTTAGATTCCTCTAAAGGGAGGTACAATGTCTGTGCTGCTTTCTAGGGGCCACCTTTAAAGCAAGAGTATAGAGAGATACTTCAGTTATGTATCTCACACATTTCTAAATGTGATATCAATGCAGTAAAGCATCTAAATACATCCTCCTATGCATATACGTAGAGTGAAATGTGCTGCTACTTCTACAACTAGCTAATGCAGCATCTTAACAGCATTGCACAAAAATGGAAATCTGGGAACCCCTGGTTTATCTTATACAGTGGAAAAAAAACACTGAAAGAGAGCATCATAAACCACTTACAATTATTTCATTCTGTAATCTGTAATAGGGGAACAGTGACAGGAAAAAAAAAGGCTGAATGCATTTTTTCAAGCAGCTAACATAAAGCTAAAATAAAGTTCCATGTTACTTTATTTTATTTAGGGTATTAATTTTACTCGGGTCACAGGCAAATAGCTACGCTTTCATTAATGAAATGCTCTTAAGCTAATTTCAATTTGTATGCAAGCAACATCATCAGGTTTAGTACATGCACACAGTCGTACATACTTATACTGATATCTGCATGAGAAGAAAGCGAACAGGCTGTTGATTTATTACACACAAATTGAATGAATAAGATAACATTTTATTAGCAAGATACCATTATAAAAATGACTATAAATGGATACAATACAAGTGGTATATGGCCTTATCGGTAAATCTACTGTATGTTAGGACCTGGTACATGTTGTAATAAAAAGATAATTAAAAGTATTGAATCACAGAACCATACCACCAGATAGCCCAGTAACAACAAGCTCCATTAGTGAGACAGTGTGTGCTGCCAACCTGGTTCAGAAAAAACGAAAAGCAAAGTCAAGTTTTTAGGAAGCGTGAAAAAGCCTACAGTCCAAGCAGTAAAAGAATAAAGAGGGGGAGTATTTTTCTGACTTTCCCTAAAAGAGACTCAAAAAATGACTTGACACAGGGCTTTCTTGTTTGAGGGGCTTTATCTCAAACCCTTAATGAGCGTGTTTCTGGTAAGGTGATATTCACTCTTTAACTGCCGTTAAGTAATCTAGCACACTGCAAAGCAGTGCAAATATTTCAGAGGGCTTTTTTTTTTTTTTTTTCCCTCAGTTTTATGACTAGCACTGTCTGGCTCTGGAAATACACACTGACTTCTCATCCCTCCCCCTCCCCCTCCGGTCAGCTGCTTCTCTCCCTCCCTCTGGTCAGTTTAAGATGGAGATGCTGCCTAAGCGCCGCTGTACAGAATAAGCACACAACATTTTCTCCTGGGAGTTGGTTCATGCAAAACACTGCCCCGCTGAGAGAGTGGAAATTTACCCATAAGACATTCTTCCAGCAGCAAGACTCCAGAGGAAACCTGATCAGAATTTTTAAAGACATGGCTTGACTTTCTCTCTAATTCCTTCAAAGTTTCATGGGGAAAAAGAATACAAACCAAATGTTTAAGGTTTGTTATGCTTGTGCTTTACCAGAAACAGACTGAGATATAGTCTAATTCAGAGATAAAATCTGAGAAGAAGAAGGCAGTGGATTATTTTCAATGGATTTTCTGCTACTATGTCTTCTATGATTTCTTTTTGTGTTTCTTTCCCCCTTCTGACTTTCAGTTTATAGTCTCTGCAGCACTTCAGCTGATCAATACATCAGCTCTGCTCCCCTCCACACAGGCAGAACCTTACTACTTTTAAGCGGTGCATGTGGTATTTGCAAAATAAAAAACATTTAATTTTACTACTTAAGTTTGTGTCACTGATTTACAGAAAAAAATACAATTCTAAGTGACATAGAACACAATAAAGGTAATGATTTTTAAGTTACTATTTCTTGAAGACCCTTGGAAAAATAAGTAGTTCTATACAGTGAATCTAAAATCTCTTAAAAAAAAAAGAAAAACCTTGAATTTTGAGTCTGATCCAATGTCCACTGCATGCTCCTCCTCACTTCATTTTGCCTTGAACCAGCTTTTTATTGTTTAATCTCACTCTGATCGATTTCAGCAGCAGAGCTCCCACATTCTTTTATTATCATAATAAATTTAAGCTTCATATTTTCATAGTACCTAAAAGTTGCAAGTAGGGTATGACCCAGAGTGCCAGGTACTATTTAAAAGCACCTTGTTAAAGGACAGTCCTTTCCTTCAGATGTTTCAGTTGTTATGGGAGATTTGCAGACCCACACATCCTCCAGCTGCATAGCAGGGAGTGAGTGGTCAGGACCCAATGAGTCAGTGAGGCCAGGAGAATAAGGACTTTGCAGAATAAAGCTTATACACAGTGTCATTGTTTGGAGAAGGAACACATCTCTTTTTTATCTCAAGAAAACAAGCATCCCTAATTAAGTTACAATGCCAGAAACTTTGGTTTCTCCCTCAATTTTCTGAAGCAGTAAGGAGGTGCTTCACCTTTCTCTGCAGCAGTGCTCAGACACTGTGCATACTCTGGTATGACATTCTTTAAAGGATACTGAAAGTGGATCCAGGATTGAGTTACAAAACAATACAGAATGTACAACGGCAGTTCAAATTTGGTCTTTGTATATTAGCAAACCAAGATTGAGATGTGATCTCAACATTTAAATTCCTTAAAAAGAAACCAAGAAGCTGTAAATGGCACATTAAATTCCACAGAAGGAGATATAACAATGAAAAATGACTGGAATTTATGTCCAGGTTAAATAAAATCCAGAGGGAAGACACAGCTAAAACAATGGCAGCAGTAGATACTTGGAAGTACCAGAAGTGGTGGATAACTTTGAAACAAAACCAACTAGCCAAACACAAGTTACAAGGGTTACTGATGGGACAATCAGGCAAATTCTGTGGCTACATATAAGAGGTCAGGTTACACTACTGATAAAATTAAAGATCAGAAGAATCATTTGCTCAGATAAAAAGTAGGGATTTGTTATTCATTTTGGTACTATGTAACTTAGATTTCAGCTAAAATGTTCTTGTTTTGGAGAAATGTGCTCTTGGCATGCAAGTGTATTTCATCTCTTTTAGGGTACTTTGTGTCTCAGTCCCAAACATGTGTTTAGAATTCATCATACTAGGAATTCTGAGGTTCACAGCATGCACCCTCTGCATTCAGCCAGCTGTGAATGCCCCATTTCTTCAAGCAGAATGCCGATACATCAATATCCTCGTCAGTTCCCCATGCTGCTGTCCTACCTGCTTTGTTTTCCGCATGTTTATCTGGGTGCTTCCACTGCTCTGAACCATGTTCATCAGAGCCCCTTCTCAATATTTGCATTGCATACAACCAAGTAGCATCCTTTCTACTTCCACTCCTGCGGAATTCCCATAGTCACGTCACATTTCTGACTATTCATCAGCCACGTATTGCTTTGTTCCCCTGTCTGAAGTGAGATGCTATCTAACCCTGGGGAAATGTGTTTTATCTTGCCCAAGTGTCCAGCTGTATACTAAAGCAAACATAAAAACAGGCATCTCAGTAAATGACAAATAAGAGGCACATTCAAGACACTTCTCACTGCTGTAACAAAGTAAGGGTAGTTCAGATGAACTATAGATAGTCCAGGTACAATTTGATCACTGCCATTATTCTGAGGTGCACAAATACTATTCCAGCTTGCTGTGCTCTATCCCACATGCCTGGAATGTTGATAACTCAGGAAACCCAGTACCAGGCAGAATTATTGAGACACTGAACCACCTCAAACTGAACCAGTCTCAGGATTAGCCTGAACCACAGGCAAAGACTCTAACTGTGGATGGGTCTGATTCCATCCACATTATGTAAGTAAGATTTTGCATGATGCATTGTAATAAAAGTTAATGAGGGATAGGGGAGAATGCGAGCATTCCTGAGAACTGGTGGTCTAATTTTTTCTACCTCAGGGGCATGTGAATTGGCATTCACTTAATGACCAAAAAGCAAATAGAAACTCAATTCTTTATAATGCAGAAAGACATACATGAGCATCTCCTTATGTATGCAAGCTGTGTACTGTACTTACTCAGTTCTCTCTTAGCCCAGTTTGTTTCATATATACCACAAAACTGTAGCAAGGCATAGGTTAATAATCAAGGATGCTAATTTTCAAAAGGTGTGTTCTCTAGGGACAGGTTCCAGGAAAAAGGGTTTCTTTCCCATTCATACCATAGCTCTGTGCTTTTGTGTAGAGGCACTCTATCTTTGCATGGCTTGAAATGCTCAGGATGGCACATCATACTTCTAGTAGCAAAAACACTTGATGACACAAAATACAAGTCTCTCACAATTGGCTCTTTTAATTAATGTCCACATGTAATATTTCTGTCATTCTATGCTTGTGGGTGCAGGACTGACTTTTTTTTTTTTGAAAATTCCACTTTGGCCTCTTGAAACATTCTCCTCCTGATTCTCAGAAAGCTCTTTTCTTCTCCTGAAATCTGTGCAAAATTCATTGCAAAACTATGACCTACAGTGGATGGAACCTATTGGTATTTATTCTCAGTTTCAAGAATTTTAGCTTTCCAGTCTTCTGAAAAGCACACTCCACCAAGATTTTACAACTACTTAGGATCAACCTAAACACTTCCTTTCTTTTGTCCACGCATCCAGTAAAATGTTTCTTAAGTCAGCAAGAAGTCAAGCTAGAACAATGGTCACATTGCTGAGGTCAGTGAATAGATGTCCTGTCACTCCATACAATATTCCGTATATTCCAAAAAGTTAGGCACCATAGACCTTTCTAGACTATCCCATTTAGAAATCATGAACTGTAGACATTTCATGGCATAACTGGAAACTGTCCCTTTTCTGTCAAATGCCTGATGGTAGGCACAATGGACAAACATACGGGGCAGGATCCAGATCAAAGACAGTTAAGAACCCAAGTTAATTATGGTAACTCCTAAAACTGATCGGTATCTATATCCAATGGGATGGCTTAGATATCCCGTACAGTCAGAGGATAAGCAGGCATTCCATATTCCATAGAGCAGCAGCTGTGCACAGCTAAGTGACAGCAAGTGCTCAGCAGAGGCATGCGTTGAAATTCTTGCACTTCTTGGGCGTAAGGGCACTTCTTGGGAGTAACTATATTTGCCAAATCAATTTCAGGAACTCATCCACTTCTGCTCTAGTCCTTAATGTTTTGTGTGTTTTGTTTTTTTTTAAGGCACTGATTTTAAAATTACATTTATGAGTGAAAGTAGGGACAGAGATGTGAAACTGGAATAATTGCATCTTCACAGGAACAAGAGCACATCATCATTATTCTACTGCATTTATCCGTAGTTTTTCTTTTCAGCAGCAGTGTGGTGGGTAAGAACAGGTGAGAGTAAATTTCCAGAGAACAAGTGGTCAAAAGCTTTTTTATGGTGCTACGATAGCTTGCACATGGAGAAGAAACATAGAAGTTACTTTGCTTGATTCCAGATATCACACCTCTGAGAGTTTTAGGCAGAGTCCCAAAAGGAGGTGTATATTAGCTACAAATTCATAGAGCATTGTTATGAAAGAGGATACATAGAAATCCTGGACCAGAACATATGTTGATTTGCTAACACTGCCTGTAACACGCAAGCAAAAATATTGTTCATCAGTTACTGTGCATACACAGTGTAGATAACAATACCTGTAGTGGTCTGAAAGCTAAAACCTGCGATTCAAGTATGAGCTCTTCTTTAGATTGCATATGTTGGAAAAAGTCCGTGTGTTGGCAGTGAGAATTTCACATTGTACACAGCAGAGTACTGCCTCAGGGCTCGAGTAATTGCAATCATACAGATAACATTTGTTTTATTTCCATTATAGAAGTGAGATTTACCGTGAATTTATTGGCTTAAAAGCTCTTCCACAGATAGAGAAATCAAACGAAATAAGAAAATTCGTTAACAACTCCTCCAAGATACCTCTATTTTGATAAACCTTACTTTTCATTGGGAAATAAAAGATAAATTTACTTTTTCACAGAGAAATAGAGGTATCAAGCATTTATACCTATGCCTCTACGCAACATCAGGCACAAAAGTTCATAAAAACTTTCAGTATTAATATTGAATTATTTCCTTAAAAAAATTATTTGCAAATTCCTGCTTACATCAAAATTGAACACCAAGACACATAACACAATACATATTGCATCAACTAACTACAGCATCTGTGTCCTACATCAATAGTTAATTCACCAAAATACCTGTATCAGATGAATTAGATAGCACAGATAAAAATTTAGGCAGAAATTTGCCCAAACTTTGCAAGTTGAGAAAAAAAAAGACAATTATATAATTTCCATTAATGAGAATGAGGGAATATGCTCTTGAAAGAAAACCTTTCTAAAAGCAAGGAGCAATTATGTTTCATGCTCAAAAGACCACAGATTCCACATAAAACTCACAATGCTCCGCCAATTATTTGGAGTTCAAATTCCCTTATAGTAGCAATTGAAACAATCTCAAAAAGTGCAAAAATTACCAAGTTGAAAAATCTATTCTTTAAACTATACCATGCATTCATTTTGCACAATAAACGATCTTAAAGTATTTCAGAAGGTGCTGCACTTTTTAGTTTTAGAAGTAAAAATAACATCTATCACTTTAGTAACACTGTTAGACACCTTTTAAATAGATATTGAACAGAATTACAGACATGTTGGAGAAGATAGCTTATATTCACTGAAAAGGCTACTGTAGTGCATTAGTCTTTAGATAAAGTAATAGGATCTTTTCCATGTATTAACAATCCTCTACACAAAAGATTTCTTAAAACTTTTTAAACAGCTTTATCTAGTCAAGGTTATGAAGCACAAATGGGTAACTAAATGATACGTTGCTACTGAAAAGATACTGCCTGAACAAATCAGATTTTGATAGCTACTGGGAAAAGATGAGTTTGCTCCTTTAAAACTACATGTATATTTTAAAATTTAGAATGCCATAACAAATCTCACTTTTTTTCAACAGAGTCAGATTGGATTTAAGCCAAAATGTCCCCTCTTACATGATCTGGGGCAAGCAAAACACTGAGGCCAATTCCATGCTGAAACCTCCGATGTTTCTTACTGAATTTCCATTTGCTACTTTGGTAATTGCAAAGTCTAGCAATGTTAGTGCTAGTAATGTAAGTTGACACTGTAAGCAACTATTTTAAATACAATATTTTCTTAAATAGGTAGAGACGTACACTGTTTTGGCCAAACTCCTTTTGACAGCAGTAACAGCTCTACATTCAAGAAAAGGCTCTGCTATATACAGCTGCTGTCCATTGTAGGTACATGTGCACGATTATCAACCTCAGCTGAGCATCCGTCACCCACGAGTGACTGAATTGCTTCCAAATTTGTATCAGTTTCTGGTTCCCACTTCTACTTCTCAATCTTAATCAAGAGTGTCCAAACAGAGTGGTACATCTATACCTACAATTTGCCCATTTCTCTGGTTCAAATTTCAAAGCACTCACGATCAGGAAATATAAACCCAAGCATTTGGCAAGGCACCCAAAAGTAATAGAAAAAAATACGTTGTGTGGAACAAACGATGAATCAGTCTTTTATTCATTTTTCTGCAAGGTTTGTAGCAAATAAATGAGCCTTTCTTTCTGGTGCTACCACAGCATAAAAAGAGAATCACTGGAACATGCTGGAATAGCCATAAAAAGTGAATAAAAAATAGCAAGAATGGCTCTCAAATGCCTGCATAAAGCTAAGTCAGGGCTATAAAAACTGCTGCATCTAATTCCATAATTTCTTTCTGCGTTTTCATGCAGTCAGCCATTCCGAATGGTCCTAGAGTTCACTGTCCAAGGATATTGCAAAAAAATCTTCTTTAATCCATAATAAAAATATTTTTTTTATTACCATTATTTCCTATTGGTATCATGATTACTAAAAAAAAAGGATGTTAACTTCAAACCAAATAATTACTAGAATAGGACATTCACCCTTTTGCTTCCCCTCCCCCAGGATTTTTATAGACATACATTTCATTTGGTTTTCTGTACATCCCTTAACAGTTTGTGAATTTTCATTCCTCTCTCAGATATGAATATATTATACTAAGAGATATTATATAAATGAGACCATTATTCAAAATGAGAACCTTCTCCACTAACAGCATCACTATTTGCAGAGTATGAGACAAAATAAATGTCTCCCATGAGTGACTAAATGCAAAATAAAAAGTAACCACTCAACTTTAATAGTTTAAAAATGCTATTAAACATAATGGCTCCTCAACATTCAAGCAGCACTATGTTTTAAGTGATCTTCATTTTTAAAGAACTATTTTATTTACATTTAAAATATTGATGGTGCATAAAGTTCTGTTCATGTACTAATGATAGTCAAAAGTATTTAAAATAATTGCCAGAACCTGAAGTCATAAGTTTGCTCTGTCCCCAGGCCACTGGAGATTCCAGTACTAAAAATGTAAACAGCATCTGAAGAAATAATAAGAAACACCTACTCTGCTCCGTGTAATTCTTGAAAGAATATCTGAGTTTCCTAGTGACCAAAAGAAGAAATATCAAAGCAAAAGCTCCTAGATTATTAAGCAATAAAGTAGTAACTCAATCTGTGTTTTCTTACTGGTTGTGGAGAATTCTGGCTCTGGGTATATGTTCCTAGAAATTAACTCTTTAGGTAGCAGCCTTATTATCAAAATTTCTGACGTAGAGAAGGAGCTGTTTCAAAATACTACAAAGATCAAGCTTGCATCAGAAAAGGTGTAAAGAGAGATAGTTTGCTTTTCCTTTGTGATGCTATATGTAAAAAAAAAAAAAAGTCACATTAGCATTCCTTGTGCTGACCACGATTATAAAACAAAATGTTAAGGAGACACTAGAACTTATTTTCCGGATTACTTTGTCACCTGATATCAAGCAAGTACAGCATTCATACACTATAGCAAGATATGCTCTGAGCAACAGCTGAATTTGTGGGAAACCAAAAAACACACATGCCACTTTACAAGAAAACAAAAAACATTACAGGCCAGCACAAAGATGTATCAGCCTGGAGTAGCCTAGCAAATGACATGAGTGGCCAGTTCGGCTGGATGTGTCTCTAAACTACTGGGAGGGAAGCAGGGAATGCACAAAGAGCACAGCTGGCTCACGCTGCAGGAGTGGGTGCTTCCATCACCTAGGATGGAACTCGTGTAGCCTTAGTCCCTTCTGGCAGGACTTAGCCTGATTTTCTGTGCAGTTCCATGTCTTACTGAAGAGGCTTCCAACTTTCTGTTTCTTTCGGTAACCAATTAAAAAAAAAAAAGAATGGCCAGATCCACTTAACAAACTTTAACCAATACTGAGCAATACTGGGTTTGAAACACGCCAAGCACTAGCCACAGCCTTACTTTAACCTTGGACAAACAACTCAGAGGCTGTGTAACCTCAGAAAAATTCTCCAAGACATACTAGCTGGAGCTGAGATGATGAAGACTTAGCTGTCAGCATCCACAGAATTAGCCAAGATGCTAAAGCAGTTGAACAAGACACTGGCTAAATAAACAAAAGAATTTCATTTATGGCTGTTGTTGTATTTTTTTTCATTAGTAGCTTTACTTTCAGTCTTGTAATCAGGAAAATCAAGCTCAGACTGTCTAATATATATAAATATTTATTATAGAACAAACAGATTAGAAAAACTTTCTTTTTTCATATAATATTGTTTAATCATTAAATATAATAAATCTAGAATGCTTTTAGACTCAACCAGACAAACTTTTTAGAGGCAGGAAACCTTAAAAACACTAGCACTCTAGATGAAAAAGCCTGTTGGAAATCCCAGCGCTGGGGCAGAAGGAGAACTCTTCCCAATGTAACAAGTATCAACAGTGAGAGGTACGTGACAGACAGTTGGTGACTTCAGCATATTCTGCAGAACTCCACAGACTCTTTCACATCGTCTTGTTTTTCATTTTGTAAATTTATTAAGGTAGCATGTAAAAGACCTCACTGAAAGTGAGGCCAATTGTAGTAAACTTTGCATATGCAGATAGTTTAGATTAAACAACTTGTCCAGTGTCACACAGCAGGACAGGGACAGAGCTTAGAGGGAATCCATACACATCTCTATGCAGCAAACCATCTATTCCTCCTTTGCTTTCCCTGGCTGACCTCTCCTGGCAGGGGAGGCCAGGCACAGGTTCCAGGCACCAGCATGCTTCTGACAGCTCAGAGCTGCACGTCCACTCACAACCACTTTGTGTCCAGCCAGCATTTCTGACTGTCATAACCCCTAGCTAAAACACAGGCTCCTCTAATTCCAAATCCCAACTCCATCCATTCCTTCCTGTTGTGCCTCTGTCAATACTACAATCTTCTTTCAGACATCATGGATACTCGCCCCTACACTGAAATCATATCACTCAGTATACTTCTTCCTCCAAATTCTACTGCTCTTTTTTTCCCTCCTTTTAGAGTCAACACCCTCCTCTCACATTGTAAAAGTCTCCATATACCGTTCATAAGCACGGCACATTGTAAAACACATCTGTGCTCTCTCTGATCGCATTCCCTCCCCACATTTTGAACCTCCACCTCTTTCCCTCAGATGTGGCCTTTTCCTCCAGGCCTGCACAGCCGTGCTGCGAATCAGCCTTGGTTGCCATGGCTACAACTCCAGCCTCACATCCAGCCTTCCATTCCCCACTGGCGATTCCAGGCTTGCTTTCAAGATGCCCAGGATATTTGAAAATCCTTTCGATATTCAACCCTCTCTAATGACCAACATCTATCTTGACATCTGTAAGAATGTGTCAGCTTCTCGGTCTTGTCAAACAGCAGTGTGTCATCTTTGATTTGCAGAGCTTTTGAGTGATGGATCCTCAGCAAAATCCCAGTGTTTCTTGTAGACCACCAAATACCCTGACTCACAGCTCAGAACTCTACTAAAGCACTGTGGTCTTGTGGGCTGCCTATGTACTTCTTGCAATGGCCTCATGATGAAGTTTGGAAAAAAATGTATTTTTTTGTTTTTTCTCAGGAATATTTTCAAATCAGTGAGACCCAACAGGCAGTCTTCAGGCTAAGTTAAAACTGCAAGATCCATCCAGGCCACAACACTGTGTCTAGAGCAAACAGCTAAGTGGGCAGCAATAGAGTATCTACCTGCTTCAGAACTCCTGAAAATGCCACATTTCTATGAAAGAAGAAGAGGAAAGAGAAAAGAAGCACTCCCTCTTTTGCACAGCCTGCAGAGCCTAAAATAGCAAGAAAAGGAACTGCAGTAGATCTCATGACTCCCTTTCTGAGAAGGGAAGGAGAGCAGAGGCACTCCATCATGAGCTCTATTGCCTTTTTTTGGGGGGGGGTGAAAGATGGGAAGAAGTATCCCAACAAATTTCTTGTTGTGGAGACTGGAAGAAATGACACAGCCAACGTGTTCAAGAGCCTGTGGGAAGGCAAGGAAAGGAAGTGACTTCATTAGCAAGAGTGAGACACAGACCCTCTCTCCCAGAGAAACACAAGGTCATGAACATCACACAGCTGAGTTTGCTTCAGCTGTAACCACATGATGTCATTAATAATCTCCTAAGTACCTTCCATATCTAAGTTTTGTCTACCTCAAATCATATAACTTCACTGGAGCAGATGCCATGCTTCCATTTGCAGCTTTCCAGAAAAAAAATAAACTACATGTGTACAAAACAGCTGCCAAACTGCATTCAGATCCTATAGGGATCATGATATTCTATGGCATGAAAGTGCTGGATTAAAAAGAAAATGGTCAACCTTTACCATTCTACCATCATTTTTGTTTGGAGTTTCATCACAAGCATCATCTTTCTTCTAGATCTTTCTTTAATAATATGCCTCATTTGACTCACAGCCTCGATAGAATAAAATATTAATCATTTCTGAATAGATAAGATGCAGGCAAACAAACCATGTATATTGTGTAGGTTGGCTAAAATTTTATTTAAGAAATATTCTCAGTTTGTGTCAGTCCTTGATTTTTTATAAGAAATGGGAAATAGTATTTCACATTGAATGTTCTTGTTCCACACCTGAGTATATCCACTGGTACTGTTAGCATGGCATTAGCTCTCCACCTCTGCCTTTTGACAGTTTTAAGTGGAGGGTACAAGAAGAAAGGGACTCGCATCCTTTGTCATCAGTGGCATTTTTGAACATCATGACAGGTTCTCAGTCTCACTGCAGCCCTGCACTGACAATAGGCTGTTTTACACCTGGTGTTTTCTTGAGGGAGAATAACCCAGTGACACTGGACAGAGCAAGAGTGGCAGCAGCACGTCTCTCTTGCATAGGCATGGTTGGTGAACCAGAAGAATTGCCTGTAAAGCCCATAAGGCTTTAGCCTTCAAGAGTTGTGGTGCCTTATTACCTCTTGGGATTTTTACCATTTTATTTTTCTCAGCGTTTTTCCAGGCTAAGCTTTGATGCAAGCTAACATACTTAGGGGAATGGCAAAACAAGATTTGTATTTCCTTATCTATCACAGATACATGGAACAATTGCGGTCTAACCCTTACTGTATCCACACATGGGTACATAGACAAAGAAAAAAGATATCTCCCAATCTCAGTTAAGTTCAGACCTTGAGTTCTGTTTCTAGGGCTCATCTCTTCTTTGCTGCGAAAGTAATTTTAAATGGCAACCAAATAAACAGAGACTCCTCTTTTTTATTACCTTCAAACAGACTAAAAGACAAACCGGAATATCTCCCCTTTTGGTTATTTTCTCTCTATTTTAGTGAAAACCAAATAATTATTCATGTTCTTTCAAACTATACAGTGAAATATATGTATAATGTGTTCACTGTGATTCCGTGGTCAGATGAGCCTGGTGTTTGAGTCCCACCATACTGCATTCATAGAAATTTAGCTTTCTCTCAGGCTTCAGCAGAGCCTTTCTTTGGCTCTTCACCACAAAATAATGTTTTTAACGAAGCTTTTTCCTTTTCTTTATAGTTTTCCTGTCCAGGAATATATATTAGTCTAAATGTATAACTCCAAGACTTTACAGAGGTTTCTATTTTTTTGCCTGAGGAATATACAGATGCAGAGAAATACAATAAAATATGAATACATTCTCTGCCTAAATACAACACGCAAACTTTTGTTCAGGATCCTCAAAGGAGCCGCCAGGATTTCCTCTCATAACACATGTCTTCTAGATCATGCAAACCTGCTTTGGTTCTGGCTACTGCATTCTCTTGGCTCAGCTTCCTCTCCAGTGCTTGGTAGCAGATATTTTCTCACACATTTTCCATGTACTTTGACAAGACTTGATCAGAAACATTTAGCACACCTCATCTGATAACTCATTTCTTGATGTAACAACCTCAATTCTTTTCTATTTACATTTACAGGGCTGTTGCCATGTAAACTGTCACTGTACGTCTTTGATTTCTGTCCCAGTGTAGAGGTGAAACAATGAATGTAAAAAGATGTGCAATCAAAACAGAAACTGACACTTATGGAGACTCCATAATGTCAAGCAGAGTTCAGAATTTGTTCATAGAAACATTTGCAAATGTCCTTGCATGCAGTATAGCTCTCCATACTGGGTGTGTAAGGATGGTAGCTAGATTTTAGGTAATAGATTTATATCTCATACAATGCCGTTTATTTGCGGGTGAGAATGAGACAGCAAGAGAGTTCTCCTTGACCAGTGAACAGGAAAAATACAGCATTGTATCTATGCAGTAATGTTTAGCTTAGCTGAGGTCAGAAAAAGGATTGTTCTATTAGTAGCAGTAGTTACTGCTTGTATTGCTCTTCTTACGCTTGTGTTTATTCAAGCTCACTGTATTATGTCTCCAAGTTCATTTTTCCCTGGTAAAGAGGTCCTTTTGGATATTCCCATTTCTACCACTGTTGTTCCTAGCTTCCCCTTGGCTCTGCTATCAAAGATAGTTGCAGTTCCTTTATCCCTCGTGCAACTGAAGCCAACTTCTTCATCTTGTACAAACCCTATCACTCTATAAAGAGCTTGTGTTTCCAGGCACATTTGGAAACAAAAAAAAAAAAAAAAAAAAAGGAAAAAAGGCTCTATGAATACAAGCAGTCAGGTTTGCATATAATGCCAGGGCTCCCTTGTGCACTCTGCACTTCAAAATTCCCTAACACCTTTTGCTGCTCTTGCTCCCTCCTAATTTTTTTTTTTTTGAGAGAGAACAATTTGCGTTTGATCAATATAAAATCTGTGATTTTTCTAATTGTGATTCGCTACAGCTTCTCTAAATTGGTTACTTGAGGAATAAAGACTAACCTTTTCAAACCTCTCATCCAGAAATATTATGATAATGAGCCATGCCTTAGCTTCACAGAGGATGCCTGCAATAATACTACACTACTGAACAGATAGATCTTTTATAACAGTAAAAGGTTGCTTCCAGAAAAAGCATCTTTATGGAAATGTTTAGTCCTTTTTATATTAACAATTCAGGTTTACTTCCTATTTTATGAATTTACCAGAAGACCATCTAGATGACATTTGCTTTTAAATGACACACTACTATTTAACACAGAGAAATAAATACTTATTTCTACTCCAATCCATGCAACATTTTTATAGGAATAGTCTTCAGAAAAATGAGAAGATTCCCCAAATAAAATACATTTGTCTGTGGGTGATGAGGGAGGAAAACTGCAAACTAAAGCCTATTTAATGTAGCGCAATTTATATGAAAGATCTCAAAATAAGCCACAAAATAAGTCCACAAATATTTTAGTGCTAGGTATCAAACAAATACTCAAAATGGCTTTGTGCAATGCACACAGATGTTGATGTTACAGAGCAAAAGACACTCTGGTTTATTTTTTTTTGAAAAGAGAATTCACAAACATTTATTTTAGGAGGTCAGAAGTGCATTTACTCTCTTGGACAAGATATTTGTGATGCTATTAGACAGAGTAATTTGTAGAAATCTATACTTACTAAAGATTATAAAAAACAAACTACAGTTTGAATTTAACCCCAGTATCACAGAATCAGAGAATCGATATTCAACATGATTTTTGTTATTTTCAAAATGAAGTCTTCTAGTCAACTGCTTTATAATGTCTGTGCAGTGCCATTTTATGGCACTAATGTTCCAATACTCTAAAGCATTTAGACAGTATTGCTGACTGCAGTGCAACAATTTGCATACTTACAGTTAAGTACATACTTTTTGGGACCTGGACTTAATAATTCCATTCATTGTTTGTATGTATTGTAAATGGTTTCTGTTTCCTTCTGGATGTGGGATAGCTAATATGTTCTAGTCCCTGGGCATCCAGCAAGCATAATATAAAACCATAAGCTTTTTTTTTTTTTCTTACTGCAGTTTTGTCCCAGAGCAGGCTAGCTAAAGGTGCATTTACAGGCTTCCACTCCAGAGCAGCTTCCTCCCAATATCCAAGGAAAGTAATCTCCTGGCTATGCTAACAGTCATCCAAAAACCTACCATATAATCTAATTGAAGTATCGATTCTCAAGCTAGGGCTTCTATTTAACATTCTAGAGAGAAAGAAAAGAGGGAGAAAAAGGTTTTACAGGCACAGCAACACAATGTTCCACAAACCTTCCTTTAGCTTCAGTTGCTTTACTTTCATTTATCATAAAGATTATCACTGTAAATAATTTTTTTCTGCATAACAACATCCCTCCCCACTCTGAAATGCATCCTCCTTTTTATTTCCAACTGCAAATTCTTAAACAGAGAGCATACATTTTCCTTGATAATAAAGTCTAACTGCAAGGGGGAAGAGAAGAATGAAAACTGTTCCATCTCAGCATCACCTCCCATTACTTATGTGTCTAGACAGCTGGTAGTAGTATTGGTATGACAGAATCTTTCTCAGCTTTTTTTTTTTTTCATTTTGGTTTGGTTTTTTAATTTAAGAGGAGAAAAAAAGAAGCATGCAGTTTGCATTTGAAAAGTTCCATCAGAAACCTACTTTATCTTTTGTTCAGATTGCAAGATCAACAAATTCTCTTGAGAATTCTTTCCTATGAATATTAATTAAGTTACAACTACAGTGTGTTTACTAACTTATTTGAAATAATGCAAGCATTATGGGGACAAAATATTAGCGACATGGATTAGAGAACATATTTTGAACGTTTGACCAAAAATAGAGGCTCCATTCTGATAATTCTGTAAGTACAAACCTTATTTTATGGAAACACCTATAGGCTGTTGGCAATGTGTGACATTCTCCCATATTTTTTATAAAGCAAGTCAGGACTACTTCTACCAATATCAAAGATACTTACAAAAGTATTGTCAACGGTTTACGGGCGTTAGGCCCGATTCCATGACGAAGGGGACGGGGGACCCAAGGGCCCACGTCCCAGGAAAAGGGGAAAGGGGAAAAGGGTAGGGAGATGGCCCTGAGAGCAAAGAAAAGCGGCAACAATCTGAGGAGAAACAAACTAATTTACTAAATAAGATATCGGAATGCAAAACCACACACTATAGTACAATATAATTACAATTTAAGCTGATAAATCCAATACAGAGAGAGAGA